>NW_027500730.1:0-86690 GCF_021521415.1 Bidens hawaiensis | reverse complement strand
TGAATTAAAACACTAGAGCGATGCAATGGAAGAAGAGATGAAAGCATTGATGAAAAACAACACATGGGAGAAATGAGTCCTACCATCATGTAAGAAAACGGTCAGGTGCCATTGGGTTTTTTCAATTAAATACAAACCTGATGGCACGATCGAAAGATACAGATCCAGGTTAGTGGATAAAGGCTACACTTAAACATACGAGCTTGATTATTCTGAAACTTTTCTCTCAAGTTGCAAAGATTAACACAATTAGAGTTCTCTTCTCCGTAGCAGCAAATAAAGGGTGGCTATTACATCAGTTCGATGTAAAAAATGCTTTCTTACACGGAGAGCTAGAAGAAGAACTGTATATGGAAGCCCCACATGGCTTCAAATATAATTTCATGGAAAGAGAGATATATCATTTAAAGAAATCCATCTATGGTAAAACAGTCTACTAGAGCTTGGTTCGGTAGGTTCACCTTGGCCATGAAAAACTATGGGCTCAAACAAATAAACTCAGATCATGCGTTATTTCTCAAGCAGAGTGATGTACGTCGGATAACCCTCACAACGAAGCTTTAATTAAAACGAAAATCCTAACCACACACAACCGGCAAGTGTACCGGTCGCAAGTAATATAACTCTAGGAAGTCCGAGTATTGAACACGAAGACACGAAAGACGCTAACGATTACGACCCTAGACACGACCTACCTAGAATAATAATTAATTAATTTTCGATTTTTAAATTTGTTTTTATAAAATGACTTAACTGGACTGACTGACCTAACTGACAAAAGTTACCAAAAATAGAAAACTTAACGGAAACTGACGGTGTTAATTCGAATGGTAGAAAAACGTCTACCTAGGTCTGAATCAAATTGTAGGTCTAACAAGCTAATGGATTGGATGACTTCAAGACACCGGTCCCTAAAGATGACACGACTAAGGATCGCTCGAGCTCACTGGATTACCTCTCGGTCTCACTCAACAAGCCTAATCTACTCCAAATTGGCTAAAACGACCAAACCGGGAAATAATTGCTAACGTGTTCTAATGAAGGATCACCTCTCGGTCTCACCAACACTCGACCCTAATGGTAATGAATACTACACAACCAAGGATAGAGGAACAATTCAACTTAAACCAAAATAGATCAACTAGTCGCTCAAAACACCTAAACCTGACAAGAAACGAACTCGCTCTCGCGCAATCCCTATTCTAGCATGCAAAGGCAATGAGACGACCCTACTTCCTATCACCTCTCGGTCTCAAAGAAGGTGTCTAACCGCTGTACTTAATCCAATAAATCATGCAACAAAACCCTACGGTGGTACCTACCACAAACAAACCCTAAACACAAAGTCTAGAATCAAACAATGCATCGATCAATCAATACAAAACTAATTAATCAACACACGGGGTTTATGCAATAAATCACCAAAATTTCCAGCCCTTAAACACAACCTATTTCATGTCTAAATCAAACTTTACAATAACAATTCAAGTCTATCAATCAAACAATCCATAAAACCTATCAAAACCTAACAAGAATCATCATTCCTAGGTAGAACTAACAAGATTAGCCGAGCATAATTTTTGGACAGCAGCAAACACTTAATAAAACCATCATTAAACTCATACCAATCATCTTAACAAACCATCAATGATCACACTAATCATAAACAATTCAATCTCTCAATCAAGTGCAAAACTAGTTAACAATTAAACAAGAGAATTAAAGTTGTTGAACAATGTTATGAAAGAAAGGATATTGGGTGTTCCGGGCTGCTGTTGGCTGTTGTTTGCTGCTCTAATTGCTGCTGTTGTTGCTGTTGTTGCTGCTGCTGTTGCTGTTGTTGCTGCTGCTGTTGCTGTTGTTGTGCTGCTGTATATGTTGTTGTGCTGCTGTTGATTCCATCCAGCAGCTCTTTTTTGCTGATTAGGGTTTTATTTTTTTTATATAATATAATATAATATGGTCTTGGGCCTCCATGATGCATACGGGTCGGGCCTTGAGCTTTGTCTTGAACTTGTAGCGTAAAAGGCTCGTAAAAAGCTCGAAAAGTCCCGGTTTCTTCCTTTCTTTTACCCAAAACCTACAAGATTAATAAATGTATGTAAAACCTATCTAAAACGAGTAAAAATACATAAAATATAATATATTACATAGATAAAAGGTGCGGAAAATACGTGTGTTTTACAATACATCACAGAGAAACAACTTAATAACATGTTTAATAATCTATGTTGATGACATGGTTATTACAGGGGAGACGATAAAGAAGAAATAGCCAAATTGAAGATGAACTTGTTCACATAATTTTAAATGAAAGGCCTAGGAAGACTTAAAGACTTCATTGGAATTGAAGTTCTAAGATCAAAACAAGGAATCTTACTATGCCAGAAGAAACATGTTCTCAATTTACTAGCAGAAATTTGTATGATTGATTGCAAACCAGCAGATACTCCTATGATTATAAATCAAAAGCTTTATATTGAAGAAAATGGAGAGCTAGCTAATAAGAAAGATATCAACGACTGGTTGGAAAACTGATATATCTCTCACAAACCTGACCTGATATAGCATATGTGTAGGAGTGGTAAGTAAGTTTATGCAGCAACCCCAAAGTTGCCATATGGATGCACTCTTAAGAATTATAAGATATCCCTAGGGTATGGTTGGTCATGGAATCTTATTTAAACGAAATAAGCATTTAGAAACTCAATTGTACATTGACGCAGATTGGGTGGTAGATAAAGGCAACCGAAGATCAACATCGGGCTATGTTACCTTAGTTTGTGGAAATCTTGTTACATGGAGAAGTAAAAAACAAAAGGTGGTGACCCTTTCAAGCGCGGAAGCTGAATTTAGAGGAATAAGAAGGGGGGTAATGAAGTTCTTTGGGTATGAAGACTTCTAACCGAGATAGGATATCCACCCCAAGAAACTAGCAGGATTATGCGTGACAATGACGCTTCTATTCAAATTTCAGAAAATCTAGTGCAACATGATTGAACAAAACATGTAGAGGTAGATCGAAACTTCATTAAAGAAAAGTTGGAAGCAAAATGTCACACCCCATTAAGCGGTTTGCGGAAGCGTAAAACGGAAATGTAACAGACACCTCTGGTATCAATCACATTGTTTATAAAGAACAATACAAACTAGTTTACAATATTCTACATCGATCTAACTTTGTTTACAACTAAGTGATACAAACTAAATCCAGCCCGTTAAGCGGCTTTACTTCTTACTAGCACACTTGAATCAATTCACTCAGCATTGATCGCAAGTTAAACACGTAGCACATTGACTTTCTATTCCAATCCAGTACATGAAAAACATGTTAAAACGGGTCAACTACAATAGTTGGTGAGTTTCATGAGTTTCAAGAAATCAGTTGTGCATACAGCAATCATAGTTTGTAAATACGCAAGTATGTATGTATATACGTTCACAACTACGTTTGTTTATATGTTTATGACGTAATTATACTAAGCTACAGTGAAGCGTTGACTGTCTGTGCTGCGTGCATCAATTTCGCACGCTCAATCAACCACTATGGCTTCCCTTCTGCCCACAACATGCCCCAGTAGCTATGTCTAACACTACATAGCCTGTTTGTATAAGTATGGTCATGTGCAAATGGCGCTATGTGACACGGCAACCATGCCGATTCCATTTGGATTTCTCAAACCAATAGTACTATTCATAAGCCACCGCTCGAAGTTAATCACTGTTTTCGTAGGGACTTTCGTGTGTTAGCACTTAGATAATTCCCATCATCAAACAATTCATAGTATATAGATATGTATCAACATGTTTTTCACCCCAAAAGTTCATAAAAACAGTTTAAAGTGGGGTCATGAAACTCACTGTTTAATCAGGATTCAGTACAGCGTCGGCCCGTAGTTCGTTTGACTCGTATCACTAGTTCCTATAATGAATATTATAATAATATTAATATTTTAATATTATTATAATCATTATACTAAACTAGGTTGTATATCTAATCTGGGTATAGTTGGTACACCCCGAATGTGTCAATAGGCTTAGATTGTGATGTTGTTCAATGTCTAATACTTAAAACCGAACTCGGCTCAGTTTCCCCGTTTTCCCAGCTAGACCAAGTTGTTCGTTATGCGTCAGAAAACAGTTATGGGGATTTAAGCTTGGGTAAATGTGTTTGTAGATAAAATGATTAAGTTATAAAGAAAACTCACACATTGGGGGTCTGGATTCGATGTAGGGCTCGTTTCCGTTTATTTAGTTTAATTTGGAGAAAAATGCCCACAATTTATCCAAGTTGTCCGGGTTTCCCATAAAAAGTTCATTTTTACGTAATTAATCCAAAAATATGATTTTTGATCACTCTTGGTGTTCTTATATTCCAACAGGTTCGTTAATCTCGAACTTGTCGATTTTTATCAAAATTGAACTTGTTTAATCTTTAAATTAGCACAAATAATTATCTGTTAATCCTTAAATTATGAAAATTTGGCCACTTATCAATCAAAATATTTAAATTTTTATAAAATTATTTTTGGAATTATTACTGATTTATTAATTTATAAAAATTGATTTTATCTGCTATATTTAGCCCGAAAATAGTCCGTTTATACCAAATGATCTCCGAAAAATTTTCCAAACTTTCTGAGTGACAGAATATATCCCACAATAACCTGGAAAAATCTTAAACTCTAACAATCTTGCCAAATATCATTTCTGAGCCAAAAACGACTATGAAAATTCAATTAAACGCAATTGCACAAAACACACTTATGGTTTTCCAATGACCCCAAATTTCATACGTGATCATCATATACCAAATTTGAGTTCCCCACAAAATTTCATAAATTTTCAACTATTTCAACTATTTTTCCCAAATAAACGCCCCAATTCGGTAATAAATTCGCCAAAGATTCTCGGATGGTCGAAAAATTACCAAATTTGAACAGGGACTCAATGATATGGTCCCTGATTTCCCTGCAAAATCTCATGACTTCATAATATGCACATCACAATCTAATCCTAAACAGCCCGTAATCGAGTGATTCGGTATTACCTTAGTGGTTTTTGTTCGTTTTCGCCCTTCTAATCAAGTTTTAGAGTTCTTGTGCTTCTATGCAAGATAGATGCAGGTCCTATATCACAAACCAAACAAGTTTCATCAACATGGCAGCCTCTTAACTTAGGGTTTCGGCTAGGGTATAAAACCGAATTTTTGAATCGTAAAAACGCTGTTTAAACCTCTAATCCGTGTTTATGACAAAAAAAAACTATCAAACCAGGTTCCTAACCATGTGTATGATCCCATGTTTTTGGACAAATTTTGGGGTTTTTGCATGGTTAGAAATGATTTTTGGTAATCAAACTATGTTTATATGCAATTAAACATGATTAAAACAAATTAAAATTGATAAAAATGATATATTACATCGGATTTTTGGCTAAGATAGTTGGAGAAGCAAGCATGCTGCTGCATACGCCAGAATTTTTGTGAAACTTGTTTGTTAAGTTGTTAAAAACAAAAAAAAACAAACTTATATATGTTGTTTTCAACATTCACGGCCGGGAGATATATTGGGACTCCATGGCCCAAAATTTTGGCCCATTTCCTTGTTTCACGTGCCCAAACGTTAAATCTCTAGTCCAAATTTATTTCGGGTTTGTTTTTGGCGCAACAAATATATCAGGTACGACAAACAGCGCAAAAACAAGCGTTTTTCGGCCATTTTTGTGTAAATTTAGAAAAAAATACCATTTGTTTGTAAAAATCAAAAATATTTTCATGGATCGCTTAAAACATTTCAAGTAAGTGTTTGGTAAGTCTTTTTTGGCTTAACGGATGGTACAATGCTTGGTTTGTAACTATCTTTCGCATTTAAATCTATAGCGGGTAGTTAAACGAGCATGTTTTCGTTTAACTTGTTTGCGATCGAACTAAGGCCGTAATATTAATATATTAGCTTATGTTAAACGTATATCACTTATAGATGGCCCTCCGGGATATCTGGGTAATAACCAGACCTTTTCGTTTAATCGTTCGTTCGTTACATAATAAGAGTTTAACTGCTTAATCGGTAAATAAGTACTGAAGTGTACCTGGTTTTGTCATGAATGTCACAAAAAATCATTGCCCTACCATTGTTCGATCAAAAGACCAACTTGTTGACGTTTTAACAAAAGCAGTTAGTGGAAGAATCCTAAATGAGTGTCTGAGCAAGTTAAGTTTAGAAATTCCGTTATTCAACTTGAGGATTAGTGTTAAAAGAAGAAAAACGGTTTTGGTTGACAAAATGTACAGGATCAGCAATCATTAACGCCATCTCCCAAAATTAGATGGTCAAAGATCACGATTGATTCATCATTATCAGCCAATGAATTCCTTAAACCAATGTAACAACTATAACTATAAATGTGTGATGTTTTTCCATTGTAATTATACAATCAATTCAATTCTCTATTTAAACCAAAAAAAAAATACAAGTGGAAATAATAAGTAATTGAGTAGCAAAGCATGGTTGATTAAATAGTGTTATGGACCCATCTTTTAATTCAAATATTTAATTTTGAAATTCGAAAAAAAAAAAAAATTCTCTATTCAATCTTTTTGACACTTTACAACAGTGAGAACAGTTCATGTTTGTTTGGCTTATGGTTGTTTCATAAAGTAATCTTCTTTGTCGGTTAAAAATCAATCTTTATTTATTAAATATTAAAATCTTGAAATATAGACAAACAATTAAAAACAGAAGCACACATACATATAAATATTATTCCAATTTGATCGATCAATCTTCTTTACTCAAAGAACTTGAGTTGTTATTTTTAGCTGCTTGGTCAAAACATCTTATAAGGCATTAGGCATCTTCCAAATGCACGGAACATATGCCACGTGTGGTGACAAGTTATGAACATGAACTTATATAGTGATAGCATCAACGACAAGAGACTTGATACGACTAATGAGTTCTTCATCAACATGTGTGAAATGGTCCTTAGTCTTATATAGGACATCCATAACACGTGCTAAATTAATCACCCTCATAATTACAGACATCTCAACATCTTTACACTTCAGGGACTCTTGATTTATTTCTTTCCAAGCTTCTTCAACTTTTTTATTGAACAAATCATAGACATGTTGTTCGGTTACACCATATTCGTTCATGTAGCATTCAATTCCAGTTGCGGCATGGGTTCTTCCTTGCTCCTCCTGAATTAGCATCAGTTTTAACATTAGTGAATGTGGATGATAATTAGATTGTGTTTTAATAGAATCTAAATTACTCACTTAACACTTTAACAAAATTATTTACGATCCTACGACTCCCATGTCATCCATGCATATTTATAACTATAGACCACAAATCTTTACGTTAAACTATTTCAAAACCATAATATATTACGCTCATATAATTTGTTAATTTTCAGAATTTAGGAACCATATAGAAGTGGGTGCCTATAAAGCACGCCACCTTGATATGCCGACTATAGCTAGGGATAATATTCCCTTGCTAAAATCCGTCACCAATATTTTTTATTATCAAACCGTCTACAAAAGTATTGCAATGGTGTTGGCCATTAACCCATCGTAAAAGTCAGTTTTGAAGATATAATCAAGATGTACCTTGTGGGTGACAATATCATCCATGACCCTACAAAGCACACAAAAAGCTTTTGCTATAGGAGGCATATTGAGAGCCCATTTGAATGTGTCGACTGTGATTACATCATCCATGGCACAAAAACTTGCTATTAGAGTGTTCTTGTATCCGCTACTAATAATTGTCACTTCTTGATGCTCCTCCGTTGTTGGTATGTACCCATCTTTTGCCCATTTAGCTTCTTTCAACTAGCTTTCAATGTATTCGATCATCTGCAAACGACATACATAAACTCGTAATAAAATACAATATACCATTTTTAAAATTTATTAAAAATATGCAACCATTTTTACGTAAAGCATAGCTTCCATTTAGTATGTGAAATTGTACAAGAGGGTTTGGGTCACTCACATATCCGGTGATTATCAACTTGCCAACGCTTTGACTATACCCATGCTAAAACATCACTACACACTTTTATTCCAACATGAACTTAATTATCTCTTGATCGATCACATATTTTGCGAGGACATATTTGGGACTAAACCTATATCCCGCCAATTATTTTGAATATACTTGAATTGTTATAGGTAAATTATATAGTTATCATTTACATATGTTGTGTATTTAATCATCCACCAATTCAATGATCCCAAAATTCATTTGGTTAAATATTTTCATAGAATTAACATATATGATGTAGTAGAAAAAAAGGAACTTTTACAACTGGTATGATTTGGAAACTTACTGCTTCTCTACTATAGTTTAAATGATGTGCTTTTCCCTTTTTTGTCAAGATTTTTTCTATATCGTCATACAGTTCGGGAAGCATTCGGTATAGTGGTTTCATGTATTCCGGAAGATTGTCCAAGCATGTAACTGACCACCTACGGAAATTATACTAGTTATAACTTGATATAATGGGTTAAGGTAATTTCAGGGGATTAAAAGGTGCATGTTTTTTCGGCATACCTTTTAATTTCTTCGGTAAAGACCTCAAGTTCTTCATAAGTACCATAAGCATCATAAGTATCATCAAGAAGTACTTCCACTGCAATAAATTTAGCTAAGAACATTCTAGATTGAGAATACTGAGGCACAAAGAACACGCTTAATGACCAAAAGAAGCATTCAACTAATCTATTTCTCGCATAAGGTAGATCATTCGGGACATCAAAGCGCTTCCACCACCTGCAAATGAGATACATTTCAGATAGATAACAATATCTAGAGAGTGAAGGAATTAAAACATGTATTCCGTGTTTATTTTGTTATATATGCGTACTTGGAAATTTGGCACAGTTCTTTCTTATGGAGTGATTGAAGTAAATTAAACCCTAACTTGGCAAGTTTTAGTAAAGACTCGTTACGAGAAGCCTGTTGTTGGTAAAAAGGTATGTAGCGCAGCGCCTCAAGTCTAGGCAACCTTTATGTAGAGGTTGCTTTATCGCTTCTTGTATTTGTTTAGAGACAATAGTGTTCTTCAATGAAGGATCTTTTAATTTGTCTTCAAGACAGACCTCTTGCGAAAGCAAGAGCATCAACTATTATGATTTCTCCAGGAACCCTAAGATATGTTGCCTCATACAACTCAAGCAAACCCTCAATATCATTCTCTAGTGGCTCCTTAAAAGTCCCATCTTTGCCCTTGTAGCTGTTAAAAATATCTGTTTAATTTCATATTAAACAGTCATTAGCTTCTTTTGTATCATGAATCATGATGAACGAACTTAGTTAATGCACACTAACCACTGGAAACAAAAAGTCCATGTTGTCGCATGATTCGAAACCAAAGAGAAGGAGCACCACCATTCCAGTTGTTACCATATGCATCATAGAAGTGTTGCAAGGCTTGATTAACCTCCGCCTCAAAATAGTATTCAATTCCTAGGCATTGGATCGCATCGAGCAGTTTTAACAAATTTGTAAGCTCTTTAGGAATAACCAAAGTTCGCAATATTTCATTTCTTATTTCTTCTTGGAGGTCTTCAACTACTTTTTCAACACTAGCTTGATCTTCTTGCTTCATTTACAAACAACCGTTGTCAAATTTCTTTTAAATCCAATTGAAGAGATCCTTTGCGACTTACATTCATAGAATGTAAATACACTCGCGGAAATTGTCAGGTATTGATCAAAGCAAGTACGTAGCGGAATAAACAATCATACGCACACACAAACGAAAGAGTAAACAAGAACATGAGATTTACGTGGTTCGATCAAGGCGACCTACATTCACGGGCTAAAACTAGGGTTTTTCTTTATTGCTCAATAGTACAAACATTACAATTACAATTGATGAGTTTTGTTAAATAACAAATTAATTAGAGTTTTCCATCTTAGGAAATAAGAATGCCAAACAGGTTTTCCATCCTAAACTAATTAGGCCCAAAAAGCATTTACCGAACCTTAACAGAAATATCCAAAACTAGAGGGGACAAGATGGATGGGATAGGTTGGGTTGGTTGTTGGGTCAGAAGGGTAAAGGTGAAAATAGGTTTAGGTTAGCGAGGAATTATAAAGCACGGCTAGGTTATAATAGGAAGTATAGTTTTTATAGAAAAGATAAGTAATCTAGTCTATTCATTTTGGATATGGATAGTTAAGATTAGTTTATGGGTCAAATCAAATGTTGCATAAGAGGAAGGGCATAATTGGGATAGCATACTTGTTGACTTTCTCACCTCACATGGAAGGCATATGTCAATTCTCTCATCATTTTAAAACATCAATAACTTTTTTATGCGACATGTTTTTTTATCTTTTATATGAGTACCATATTGCTATATAAAAATTAAAAAAAAATATTGTGTTTTTTACAAATTTTGTTTTACAATAATTGTGTGTTACAAAATTGTGTTTTATCAAATTGTGTTATGTAATTGTGTTTTTCATGTGTTTTTGTTTTTTTATTTGTGTTTTTAATTGTGTTTTCCATTTTGCTTTTTCTGGCGGCTATTTCCGGCAAAAATTCCCGGCAACTTTTTTGGCCAAAAAATTCCGACGACTTTTCCGGCGACAATTCCGATAAATTTTTTGGCGAAAATTTCCAACAAAATTTCCCGATAACTTTTCCGGCGAGATGGGGGCGATGGGTGACGGTTGTGGCGACGGTGGGCGATGGAGTGGCGGTAGTTGTAGGAGATGAGTGAAGATGTAAATAGGGGTTTGAGATTAAATTAAATGAGGTTTTATATTAAAGCAGTGGACCAAAATACTCTCTTTCGTAGCCTTCCTTGAAAAACCAAAGTTCTTATTTGAACACAACCCTTATAAAACATGTATTTGATCAACTTATGTAATTTGTATATAACTTTTGCTTATCAAAATTAAACAAAAAAAAGTTATAAAATCAGTAAGTAGTAGGGCTGCTTTAGCTCAACTAGCATTGCAAGAGAAATAAAGATTTGGGTTGTAAACTATAAAGTCTCAAGTTCGAATCCAATCTCAACCGGGTTTTAGATTTTTTCTTAAAATAGTAGGTTTAATATAAAAAAAATGGTTTTTAGGTACTTGACATTGAAGCAAATGGTATTTAAGTGTCCAGCTATCTAAGATGGCATGATTGGATTCCTCTCTCCTAGTGACAATCTACGTAAGCAACAACGCGTAAGCAGATGGTGACTAGATCAGCCACCTGAGATGGCTAGATCCAACTTTATTCTCTTTGCCACATGGCAACACAAGATGATACCTGCCATTTGAGATAGCTGGTTTGAACGTACATTTCCAATCATAGCAAGTCACGAGTGTACTATTTTTTTTAAGATGACAACATGATTTGCATGGACTGTTGTTCAACCCCGAAGACAACCCTGGTGGTGTTTCCCCATCGTGCAGTCCATCTCTGCTCGAGAAAAATTTTGATGATTAAGGAGAAGTTGGCCCGGAATGATTTGTTCTATTATCGACTACGAATGGCACGCTGGTTAAGGTAAAATCGAGCTTATGTTTGGTCAACATCGGGTACGATTGCTGAATTCCTCTTACGGAGAAGCACTTTCCCTTGGTCAAGAACCACAACAGATGTGGTGTGGATTAGGTTCAGATTTTGGTAATTTAGTCTATATTAATTATTATGCATCCATTTAGACGTATTGTTTGTTTAAGTACCAGCATTGGTATTTAGTGAATTGGTTAAATTAATTAATGCTATATGATAGGTTATTATTAATTTTGAAAAGGTGATGGGGATGTTTGAAAGAGGACATTGTTAAATTAATATTTAGACACTTTTATAACAATGGGAAGTTTAGTAAAGTAGTAATAGGTGTGTTGATCTATAAGGTACTTGCAAATAAATTAAAAATAGTAATTGGTGGGTTGATCTTGGAACAACCGTCCACGTTTTTAGCCAAAAGAAGTAATCTATGATTGGATATGTAAGTTCAAACCAGCTATCTCAAATGGCTGGTCTCATTTTGAGATGCCGTGTGACAAAAGGAATAAAGTTGGATCTTGCCATCTCAGATGGCTGATTCCGTCACCATTTACTTGTAGGTTGTTGCTCATGTGGATTGGCACTAGAAGAGAGGAATACAATCCAGTTATCTGAAATAGATGGACACCTAAATACCATCTTCTTCATTGTCAGGTATCTAAAAACCATTTTTTATATTAAACCTACTATTTTTTTTTAAATCTCGGGTTTTATCACAGTGGGGCTTTGGCGGCGAGTTTTCTCTAGAATAGAAGATGATGGGTTTACGCTATCCAACACTTTCTGCAATCGCAAGCGTATGGGGTCGCCTACCATTGGGTTACCCAAATAGTCGGGCTTTATTCGTTGGCCGTTCAGAAAAAATGAACGGTAAACACTGGTTAATGGTGAGTACACATTGAATTTAATGGTGTTTTGCATTAAATTTAATATTTTTTTAATCAGTTATATATGTTTAAAAACAATTTCATGCAACAAAATTGTGGTTCCAAACGCTGGCAGGAAAATTTGCAGTGGGGCGCTTAACAACCAGTTGTGTGGCAGGCATTACTATTTTGTGACAGATTTAGATTGATATATGTCGATTAAATTGCTTGAAATTGAAGTAGAGGTATCGGGTATATATAGAGATTGGTGATGGGTTCTTTATCACATATTCAGAGAAACAAATGAATATCGTTTAAGAAGCTTTCTGAATCATTACTTTGTTGGACGTAATTTTAGACTCTAAGTCACATGTCAATGAATTTGAAGGCCCAATATTTAACATGTAGGTTATAGTTGATTATATTTCCTAATTACAATATTTTTCTTAATTGTTTTGTAACTATAATTGATAACGTCTTGGCTACCAAGTTAGGTTAGTCTATATAAACTGAGTAATGCTTGACATTATAGAAAGTATGTGATGCAATGGAGTTAGGGTTCATCTAGAGAAACATCCGTTATGTGTAATAAGTTTTTTTAGTAATATTTCCTCTATATAATATTGAAAGTTATTCAATACTAATTATTGTGTGCTACATTTTAATGCGTTATATCAATTTTCCTTGATACTAAAATATTATTATGTAAAAAGTTTTTTAATATTGGCGATATCAAATGATAAAAGAAGCTTTTTAAATAAACTAAGCTTTCTAAATCGTTTATTTGTTCATTGTTCAAGGTGTAATATTTTTGTCAAATGTCAGACACACATTTCCAACACTATCGCCCCTATTGTCTAACAAAATTAGATGAAGGATAATTGGTAATTACTCATTCTTTGATAATAATGGTGGAGAGAGTTGAGCGACGGGTAACCAAGGAGCACTATACTCCGCGGGAAACACTGCCGCCACCCCCATTTCTTCCGAAGGTGAGTTGTGTTGATACATGTTTTGTCCGTCTCGGTCTTTATTGGTTGATAATGTAATAGTTTAATAGTATAGGGGTTATAAATGTAAATATGCCTAAGTGTAAGGCACATTCGTTACTCCGTAACGAATGTGTCACATTCGTCTTAAATGTAAGTCCCATTCGTTAACCAAGATTAACGAATGGAACATAACGAATGTGGGCTATTCGCTATCATTAATGTATTAACGTATAAGTTTGTTTATTCGTTAAGTAATTGTAACGAATGACCTATTCGTTAAGCTTATCTTAACGAATAGGGTCATCATCTATATATACCCCCTGTAAACTATTATAACGTAACAGTTCTTATTATTTCCGTGATTCCTCTCATTACTTTGTCTGATTATCCTCTCAACACACACAGTACACACACTAACGTATATCTAGCCTAATTGTATAACAAATCAATATGAACATCGATGTAATCACAAGATCTAGATCCGTCTGTGCTCTCTCAAGTGGTATCAGAGCCTGATGATCTGATCTTCGATACTTCTCGTTGATTAAATCGTTTAATTTGTCATATATTGGATGAAATTCATGGTGAATTGATTCTAATTGAGATTATGATAAAACAGAGATTCAAGGTTACAAACTGTTCTCAGTATTAACCTGTAATAAGGTATTATGTGACTGAATTATGAAGGATTGAGATTGATTTGAGATTGAATTGAGGATTAATTGAGCGACTGATAGTCTGATTTGAGCTTGAAATGATTTGGTGAATACAAAGGGTTAACATGATAGATTTGATAGTGGTTTGAGATTACGGATGAGTGTTGTAAGGTTCGGAATTCATCTGCGAGTTGATTGATAGCTATTTCAGGGATTTCAGACTAGTTTAGACTGCGATCTGATGTTTTAAAAAGTTTGAAGTTATGAGTTCTTATTCGTTAACTGATGAGTTCTGATTCGTTAATCATGAACTGCTCATTCGTTAGAAATTAACCGCTCATTCATTAATTCACTCCTTTCGTTAAAACCACATTCGTTACATAAACCACATTCGCTATATTGCTCATTCGTTCACCCTGTTCACTATTCATCTTCTATTCGTGATACTCATTTGCTATATTGCTCATTCGTTAAACTTCATTTTAACGAATATCGTTCATTCGTTAAAAGTTGCCATCCACATTCGTTACTGTTCTTCCATTCGTGTGAATAGTAACCATTAGTTTTCAGTTTTTACAAGTTTAGTCCTTTAAGTTTCAACCAGTGTTATCATGGCTTCTCAAAATGCCTCGTTCTATGCTTTAGCTTCCCAAAATGCTCTAATGCAGCAAATGCTTACCATGGACAATGAAATTGGGAGCCACAACAACTGTCCAAAATTGCTGAAATTATCTGACTTTGCTCGGTGGGAACCGAGATTTCGTGCTCACTTAGGATCCGTTCATCCAAGTAGTGTACGTTATCTTGATGTTGTGTATGCTGTACCGTTGGTTGGAAGTGACAATCTTGGCTGGACTCCTAAGGAATTCAAGAATTATGAAACTCAAAAGTTGAAAGATTTTGAGAGTGAGACTAAGGCTTATTCAACTCTCACTATGGCATTACCTGAACAAATCTTTCATCAATATAGCACCATAAAGATTTTTGCATCATTATTCGATACTTTGAAAAGAAGAAGCCTGGGTAATACACTAGAGAGCCAGAAAACGCTTGTGAAGTTTCAATTTAGAAACTTTATCTTGATGAAGAATGAAACGGTTGAAGAGATGATAAATCGTTTTAGTCATCTAGTGGTTGAAATGGCCAGTGTTAACCTTGAGCCAACTGAGACTGACAAGATAGATACGTTGAAGAATGCATTGCGTTCGTCATATTCAACTTTTCTCTTTGTATTGAAAGAAAACGGTTTCTTTCGTAACACTGAACTTACTGCAGTGCAGTTTATCAACAAAATTGAGGAAAGAGAAGTTGAGTTAAAGTGTCAAACGTCATTGAAGGACAATCAAAATCAGAATCCTTCAATTTATGGTGGAGCAATGCCAGCAAACACTTCAAGCCAAAGTTCTGTCCCAATCACTGCTTTCTTCACTCAAGCTGAAGAGAAGAATACTAATGTAAACAATTCACCTAATGTATGCTTTATGGCATCAGGTGCAAAATCTGAGTCTACCGCCAATGCTTTAAGTTCATTACCAGAAGTAAAACTTCAAGAAGTTGAGCATCAGTTTGTGTTTCTATGTGCTTTCATGACATCATATTGACAATTGGTGGGTAGCAAAATTGCCACTAGTGAGTTAACCGATGAAGATTATGATCAAATTGATCCTGATTATATTGAATTGATGGATCTAAAATGGAATATGGCTATGATTGTGAGAAAGGTCAAGAAGTTCATGCAAAGAACAGGAAAAGGCCTTCCAACTCTGAACAAATGAGTTGGTTTTGATAAATTGAAGGTTAAATGCCACGACTGCGGGGACTTTGGCCATTTTGCCAAAGAATGTGACAAGCCAAGAAAATAATATTCCAGTCCACGCAATGCTGAGAGATCACAAGGAAAGAATTCATCGGGTAATGATCAAAGCAAAAGGAGTTCTTCTGAAAGGGAGAAGAATAAGTTAAACAACAATCAAGCTCTTGTCGCTAATGAAGGGGTTGATTGGTCGCAAAGATTGTTGGGAAATCAGGCCAACCTTGTAGTCTTTGAACCAGTTGATCAATTTGAAGATGCAAGTAGCGATCAAGTATCTGAAGAGAGCGATACATCAGATTCTAAAAGTGATTCTTATCAGAATTCGTCTGATAACTCATCTGTGCAAGACAAATCTGACACTTCAAATCCTGATCACATTGAATCTTATGCTTGCATGGCTAATATTGACGAGGTATGTCCTGAACATCAATTTAATGTAACTGAATCGTCAACTATTGTGTTAGAATGTACTGAATGTGCTGAAATCAAATCTAAACTAGAAACAGCCTTAACTCCGAACAGCTCTCTCACAAAAGAGCTTTTTATGATCAATGAATGCTACAAACAGAAATCAAAATTACTAGAACAGTCAACTCTTAAAATTCAAAAACTGTCTGAAAGCAATAATGATCTAAAAGCTGAGGTTCAATGTAAGATTATTGTGGTTGAACAACATTTTCAGGAGATTCTCAGACTCCGAACCTGCATGTCTAAACTAGAAAATGAAATCCTAGAATTGAAAAATAAACTTGGAAAATTTCGTGATTCCTCATTTTTATTAAATGAAATAATTGAAGTAAACAATTCCCACAAGAAAAATGGAAAAGCAGGTTTAGGGTTTGTTGAGATTCCTCCTCCCTTTAAAGGAGACTACTGTAGCATTCCAGATATTAAACAATGCCCTGAAGTGCTTACAGTTGAACCTGAAATTGTTGATCAAAACAAATCAACTCAAGAACTAATTCACATCAAAAGTAAATCCGTTTTTACCAAAAGTGAATTAGATGGTTCTGTTGATAATCACATCTTATGTGAACCTGAAGAATTTGAACAGGCTGTGTATGGTTCAAAATCTTTGAGTGAAACTTCTAAAACTCCTAAAGTATCATCTAATGAGTCTCAATCAGACAAACCTTCGGTGTCTGATGAGGAGTTGATGAGATTCATAAATCCTCAACCAAAATCTTCAAGCGGGAAGATATTTAAATTAAAAGGTCTTTCGAAGGTCTTTTCGGATAAGGAAGTTCCTCCGAATCTTCTTAATCCAGAATTAATTGATAGTGTCTTTCAGGATGACACTTCAGAAGTCACTAAACTTGAATAACAATTTAACGAATCAAAATTCAAAAATGTTCAAGAAAAAGCAAAGAAGACCACATTTAAACCTATAAGATTTGTCAAATCATCTGGGATGGAGAATTCATCTATTTCTACCAACCTAGAATTTTTCCAAAATAAAAAGGGATTTAAATCTGCTGGTATAAAGAAAGTGTCTTTTGAAGAATCCAAAACTAAGGTTCAACCTGTGCATGAAAGTCAACCAAGTGCTTCACGCTTATGTTTTAAATGTGGTGAACCTGGACATGTTTCTAAAAAATGTAGAACAAAGGTTGATGAGATCAAAGTGTCATCAAATTGTAAGACTGACCTGAATGTAAAACCAAAAGAAAACCAAGTTGATGAGAGTATTATAATGTATTCTGATGTCAATCCAATAAAAGTTGTTAGGATTGAATCTTTTAATGTAACAAACAAATGTGTTAGCCGTGCTCAAACAATTTGTTCAAACACTGATTCGGGAATTATATGTGACGGGTACTTAAGAAAGAAAAACAAGAAACCGGTCACCTATTCTCAAGTACCGAATACTAGTGTTAAGTTATCTTTTTCTCCGAAAGTATCAAAGGGAGAGCCCAAGACTGAGGCTTGGGTTGCCCTTTTGAACTAATCATTTACTTGTTTGTGCAGAGTTCATCCAGGTCTGGGTTTACTCATAAATGGATTTTGGATAGCGGATGTTCTAGTCATATTACTGGCAATCTAGATCTTCTGAATAATGTTAAGGATATTCAAGGAGATTATGTTACGTTTGCTGGTAACAATGGAGGAATGATTACAAAAGAAGGAGAAGTTTCAAACGGGAAAGTAAGGTTTGAAAAAGTAAATTATTGTGAGAAGGTGGATCATAATTTGCTGAGTGTTTCTCAGATATATGATAAAAAGTTTACCACCGTTTTCACAGACAAGGAATGCGTTATCCTTCAACTGGGATACACGATTCCTGAAGATATGGTTGTCATGCGATCACCGCGATCGAATGATATTTATGTACTAGATATGAGTACAATGTAAATGTTTCACCCTCAGCTACATGTTTCATGTCTAAAGCTACCGAAAAGGAGTCTATCCTTTGGCATCGACGCATGAGACACATTCACATATGCAAGATGAATTTTCTTATTGCAAATGAGTTGGTAGATGGTGTATCCCTTAAGAACTTCAAGATCAATGATCATTGTGTTGCGTGCAAGAAGGGAAAAAAAGAAGAAATCACATCCAAGCAAGTCACTCAACACGATTGTTACAGCACTGGAACGACTTCATATGGATCTCTTTGGTCCAGTGAATCATGCTAGTATTGCTGGAGACTTGTACTGCTTGGTGGTGACTGATGATTTCTCACTTTACTCATGGGTGTTATTTATGGGATCGAAAGATCAAACACCCATCTTAATTCAGAATCTAATTAAGTAAATCGAATCACTTTACAAACTAAAAGTTAGACGAATTCATAGTGACAACGGAACTGAGTTTAAGAATAATGTATTGAATTTCTTTTGCATACAGAAAGGAATTCATCGAGAATTCATTGCGCCTTATGTTCCTCAACAGAATGGTGTATCTGAAAGAAAGAATCGTACTTTGATTGAAGCTGCAAGAACGATGCTCGCTGATTCAAAGCTACCCGTTCAATTCTGGAACGAAGCTGTGAACACAGCGTGTTATACTCTGAATCGCGTACTAACAGTAAAGAAGTTCAAGAAGATGAGTTATGAGCTTCTAAAAAATCGTAAGCCGAACTTAAAGTATTTGGAACCATTCGGGTGTCCGTGTACTGTTTTGAAGAGAGATGCTGGAAAGTTTGATGAAAATTCGTTTGAGGGTTATTTTTTGGGATACAATTCTCCTAAGAAACTAATCTTCAATATCTTTTCGGGTTGGATGGAAGAATGGTATCACGTTGACTGCCAAAGTTATACTACACCGCCAACTGGTACAGGTCCCGACTGGATGTTCGATTATAACGGTTTATTTAATTCGTTTACGTCAGTGGTTGAAGAAGTACATGAAGATCTCATTAGATCTTGTTTGGAAGAACAATGTTTTCCTATTCCAAAGTCTTCTTTGGTTGATGTAGATGACTCTCCTAATGTATCAGAAACATCAAATGAAGTTTCTGAGTCTTCCGATGAAGCTGATTTTGTTGATTCATCGTCAGTACCATTAGAGGAAGCTGTAGACACAAATGAGCCTATTCTAATTGATGATGACTCTTCAACTGTCTCTTTAGACTCGGCTGAGGAACATATCACCAATCTAGGTGATAACGTATCTGTACCTATCAATCCTTCCTTAAGGATTCATTCTAATCATCCGCAGGAACAGATAATTGGTGATGTGAACGTTGGGGTTCATACAAGACACCAATTAGCTAATATATGTGATGATCAAGTTGATAGTAACGTATCTCCTACCGAGGATTTGATAGTTTGTGCTTATGCGGATTTGCACTATTCGGGTATCCTCAGTATTGCACAATACACCTGCTTCCTATCACAGATAGAACCGACAAGTGTCACAATGGCACTCAAGGAACCTTCTTGGGTTGAAGATATGCAGGAGGAGCTGCAACAGTTTGTACGACTGGGTGTTTGGGACTTAATTGATAAACCCGACCGTGTGAAAAAGGCTATTCCGACCAAATGGGTTTTTAAGTGCAAAAAGGACGACCGCGGGGTAATCGTGAGAAATAAAGCACGATTGGTTGTTCTTGGTTACAATCAACAAGAAGGCATAGATTACACCGAAGTATATGCTCCGGTTGCACGACTGGAAGCTATACGTATCTTTCTAGCCTATGCAGCCTATAAAAATTTTAAGGTTTATCAAATAGACGTGAAAGCGGCGTTCTTGAACATAGCTATTCATGAGGAAGTGTATGTGAAGCAGCCTCCTGGTTTTGAGGATCCAGACTTTTCAGAGTGTGTTTACCGATTAAACAAGGCTCTTTATGGTTTACACCAGGCCCCGAGAGCCTGGTACAGCACGTCGGCTGACCATCTGATAGAAAGTGGATTCACGAGAGGGACTGTGGATTGTACGTTATTTTATAAGAACGAGGGTGATGATTTGCTCCTCGTCCAAATTTATGTGGACGCCATCATTTTTGGTTCGACGAACGACAGCTTGTGTAAAGACTTTGAAAAGACGATGCAAACCAAATTCGAGATGAGCTCGATGGGAGAGATGAACTTCTTCTTAGGATTGCAAGTTCACCAGTCTGATTTCGGGATCTTTATCCATCAAACAAAATATGTGAACGATGTCTTGAGCCGATTCAAGATATCCGATGGCAAAATTCCTTCGACACCTCTTCTTGTGGGTCACAATTTATCATTGGATGAATTGGAGGATATTGTTGATCCAACACTGTAGCTATGATCGGATCTCTAATGTATTTGACTGCATCGCGACCTGAATTATGTTTGCTGTTTGTTTGTGTGCTAGGTACCAATCGAGTCCTCGAGTGACTCACCTGGCGGCAGTAAAGCGCATCTTACATTATCTGAGGGGAAATCCAGACATCGGGTTATGGTACCCCAAAGACGATAAGTTCGATCTTACCTCTTTTACTGATTCGGACTATGGAGGATGCAAAATCAACTTCAAGTATACAACAGAGGGATGTCAATTCTTAGGAAACTGACTTGTTTCCTGGTAGTGTAAGAAGCAGACAATGGTCTCAACTTCGACAGCCGAAGCGGAGTATGTGGCGGCCTCGAGTTGCTGCTCACAGGTTCTCTGGATCCAGCAACATTTGCGGGATTAGGGTTTGAAGTTTCTTACTACTCCGATTTATATTGATAATTCTGCTGCAATTTCAATCACCAAAAATCCGGTACACCATTCGAAAACCAAACATATTGAAATCCGTTAACACTTTATACGTGATTGTTTTGAAAAGAAATTAATATCAATTGATAAAATTCACACGGATTTTCAAAGGGCCGACCTTTATACCAAAGCGTTGGACAAAATTCGTTTCAATATCTGCTAGGTATAAATGGTTTAAACACATTAAAAGATATTCAAAAGCTTGGTTAAATCATTTTTTGTTTTGTTTTTATTTCAATTTTTGTTGTTTTTAGGGGGAGAAAATATAAAATCCAAAAAATATTGTGTTTTCAGTTTGTACAGAAAAATTTAAAAACTCTAAAAACATTCAAATATTGAAAAATTTCAAAAAAATTGAAAAATGCTCCTCAAAATGAGTTTTGAAGCAAAAAAGGAAAATGATAGTACATTGACGGGATGGATCTAGTACATGAATAAACTAGATTAAAAATTACCGTAAGGCCAGCAATATGATATGCAAAGATACGCTTGACAGACTATATAGGAACTGATAAGATATAAAGATAATGAATGAACCTAGTGGAATTACGTCTTGAAAGATTGATACTATATCTGATTTAAGAAAAGTTAAAAGTCTAAATGATTACTATGTGTGCATGCTTTCATTTTTGAAGAAAATTCTGCTTTGTTTTTATTTTATTTTTCAAAGAAATTCAACTTTATTTTTTCTTTATTTTTATTCAAATATTGGATCCTCTCCTGCACGATAAGATTATCCGACTTGAGGGTTAATATTTGAGTATTCTGCTTTATTTTCTTGGTGTTTCGTATAAAATCTTGGACTTTATCCACGCGATAATACGGGATTATCCGAATTGAGAGTTAAGATTTTATGCAACTTCAACTTATTTTTATTTATTTTTTTTTTGAAATGGAGCCTTACCTGCGTGTAGTAATACCGATTTTAAGGGAAAATTTTGACGTTCAGCTTTATTTTTCTTTTATTATTTTTGTATGAGTCACAGTTAATCAAAATTTGGAAAATCAAAGAAAAACGTACATGTGAAATTCACTGTATAAGAGATAGAAAAGTTATATCTGATTGATGGGGTTCACATATGGTTTCGTGCCTAATTGAACCAAATTAAAGCATATCGTAAAGTTTCCGACAGTCTGTGTAAAGTTTAAGAGGACAATTATATCTGCAATACGTGTATAATAATCATGGAAATTGAAGTGTTACTTAGTGATATTTTCGTTAATATGATTCCCTGCTCAACTCACAAAAATATGTACTGCTTTAATAGTTTAGTGGTTGACTATTTTTAGTTATTTGATCATTGAAAATTTTCAAAAATCCAAAAAGATTTTTTTTTCTTTTCTATTCTGCTTTTGTTTCGATTTACCAAGCTAGCGAATAATTCAAAAGAAAAAGAAAAGAGATTAATCCCCAAAAGTTTTAAGTTAATTGTGCTTAATGTATTTACAACTGGTATCAGTTGTGATTTAACGTAAAAATCCGCTTAAGTTAAACATTACCGATTCTTGGTTGATCGGGTATTTTTAATGTATGCAATTAAACCCTAAATTGGATTTAATTGAATATTTAAATCATTGATTAAAACCCTAGTTGGTTTTAATAATTAATTTAATTCCTTAATGAGATTATGTCTTATTCGCTAAGGAAAACAGGTGATCGTTAATTGTTTTAACGAATGTAAAGCCATTCGTTATTTAAGACATAACGAATAAGTTTCTTATTCGTTATATCATCCTTCGCTTCCGTTGTGCATAACGAATGGTAGTCATTCGCTAAAATTTTAACGAATGAAGTGATGTAATGTATCATTCGTTAAGTTGTTAACGAATAACCTCCTTTATTCGTTAAGAAGTTAATGAGTAAGAGGAATTAATGTTAGATTAGTTAAAGTTTTAACGAATGAGAGTCCTATTTGTTTAAACTCTTGACGATTCAGGATCATAATTTAACGAATAAGGCCATTCCTTAGTTCAAAATTTGAACGAATGACCTCGGGTTGCGTGACATTATTGGGTTTATAATCCCAATGTCAGACAAATGACCTTCCTTTCGCCATTTCCTATTTCATCATCAACCTAAACAACCTCTTGCCAATTATTCCAGAATCTATTGATTGCTTATTAGACCTATTGATTAACATCATTGAATTCTACAGGTACAAGCGATCTCATACATATGATTTTTAGGAATTTTCATCGGTGGTTTAAGGGTTTACAGGATTGGTTGATATATGCATGTTAATCGAACAGTTAGCGGTGATTAAATCTGTTTATCGAGTCGATTCTTGAGCAAATGTGATACATTTGTGAATGAAATCGATTAATCGATACTTGCTGTTAGGATTAATTGTTAAATGTCATAAGTTTTTAACGATTCAGACAATTATGTTCATCGTCTTTGACTTCTTAAAGTCAAAATTATGACAACAATTGGACTCTGGATTTTCAAAGTAATAGTTAGGATAGATTCGTTATGAATGATAGTTATATTCGTTAAAATTGTTAACGAATAATCACATGATTTGTTAACGAATGAGTGCTTCGATGATAACGAATGATAATAACAAATCAAGTTGATTCGTTAAAGGTTTAATATCTGAATCATATGACATATGGGAACGAATATGGTTGATTCTTACGGGTAACGAATGTATAACGAATGTCTTACTCGTCTTAAATCACTTAACGAATGAGATAACCATTCGTTATTCAGAATTTAATATTTAAAAATTATTCTAATGTGTGATATTTTTAAACAGAAATGGCTGACGAAAACGTTCAAAATCCTGTTCCTGAGCCACAACCTGCCGATAATGGTTGTTCGTTCTATTTTAGATCCTATTCCCACATCTCCTGCACCTCAGCAGATTCCAAGGTCACCGACTCCGGTTCATATGCCAATGTCTCCGGTACCTCCGTTTATGACCTTGATTACTACTGCACTACCAAATCCTGTATTTGGTGACATCTTCAGACTGTTTTGGCTCATACGCCTACACCACAGCCTACTACTCCAGCTACTCCTGCTACACCGACACAGTTGCCGAGACCTGAGCACTCATATATGACATTTACTCGCCCTCAGGGTCCGTTGCAACAAGTTCATCCTAATTTCTTCGGTTTGAATCTTCAAACTCAATGGTTTCATATGATGAATCTGTTGCACCTTCAACATACTCAAATGCAAGTTGACAGAGCTGTCCATGAGCTAGCGCAAAAAAATTTATTGTGACATATTTAGTTCACTCAACGTGAAAACAAGGAACTTAGAGCCCTTGTTGCTGCTCAGAGGGAGAGATTGGATAAATAGGATGAAACCATTCTTCAGTTGACTTTTAAAGACGATGAGTTGAAGAAATTAAAGAACAATGAAGATGATCAAGATGGTACAGGTGGTGGGGTAGATCAGCAACTGGGCTGCAGTTCTACACCGTCAGCAGGTAATAAGGCTGATGCGAGTGCTAGTGGTGGATCTGGAGATAATCAGTTGCAGATTGTGCCATACAAGGATTACACGAGAGCTAAACCGATTGATGTCATTCCAGCAAATATGATTTTATTTGTGGGGATGAATGGAATAGTGTATAGTATGGTGAACACGGATGAGATCGAAGAAGATGAATTTGTTGATCATTCGTTAACAAAAGAACAAATTTCCTTGCTTCTGGATCTAAATGAAGATGAGGTGGATGTGTTAGGTAAGAGATTGGACGTGGATATTGAAATAGAGGAATGTACTAATACAGGCATTCCACACGGGAATGTGCCTGACGTTGATGAGGTGGAAGTTGAGACGTAACTGTTGAGGAGTATCCTGAGTTCTACACCGACAACAACAAAAACGGCCCAGGTATTCCGTTTTTCACTACTGAGCATTTTGATGCAGCAGAGCGTCGATTACAAGAAGAGAAAGAAAAATGGAAAGCTGCTGAAACAAGTCACATCTAGTGAACTGAGAAAAAGCGTAAACGTGCTTTGGATGGTATGTTCGAGCATAATGTAACAAAGATGAATAAGATGATCGAGACCTGTCGTTATCATGAACGAGAGGAAGTCAAATTGGCAAAGGCTCGAGCATAGGCATACCAGATTAAAAAGTACAAGCCGGCAAAAGACGTCAAGGGTGATTTGATTGCGTGGCAGTTTGATTCGGAACTTAAAGTATACATCGTGAAATGGGAGCATGGTATTTATTACTTCAAACGCCCACACGATATCTTATCTATACCTAAATGGGATGTGAGAACACTAGCAATCAAACCGTTCGTGAATCGAGGGAACGATCAGTGGGCTGGGTGGTTCTATAAGCAGTTATTACATGAAACCCGTTTTGGTTTCAAGTTCTTTAAGCCACAGGTGCCGACTCACAAGTATATTGATGAGATTGATACACGCACAGGCTGGAGGAAGATGATATGGCAAGTGAAGCCGCCAAAGACGATGAAGAGGGTTCCAATGAAGATCTGTCCTCAGAGTCTATTCACCTTGTTTAATTATTGGTACTACGACAATCATATAGGTGAAGCGGTTATTGTATTCGGTCATGGTTCAAACACGAAGACGATACGTGTGATTGATCCGATGTGGCTGGTTAACTTATCTGAGGCTGACAATGATGCGTTATTTACAAGTCAGATCAGGTTTACTAACGTATGCGAATACGAGCTTGCTATGCAGTTTCAGAAGGTCGTTCGAGTCTGTTACGCATACAAGATTCATAGTTGTGTTGACTGGAAGACCAAGATGTTCCAGAAATGAAAGATAAAGAGCTCGAGACGAGGGGGAGTTTGTTGATACATGTTTTATCCGTCTCGGTCTTTATTAGTTGATAATGTAATAGTTTAATAGTATAGGGGTTATAAATGTAAATATGCCTAAGTGTAAGGCACATTCGTTACTCCGTAACGAATGTGTCACATTCGTCTTAAATGTAAGTCCCATTCGTTAACCAAGATTAACGAATGGAACATAACGAATGTGGGCTATTCGCTATCATTAAAGTATTAACGAATAAGTTTGTTTATTCGTTAAGTAATTGTAACGAATGACCTATTCGTTAAGCTTATCTTAACGAAATTGGTCATCATCTATATATACCATGATTCTTATTATTTCCATGATTCTTCTCGTTACTCTGTCCGATTATCCTCTCAACACACACAGTACACACACTAACGTATATCTAGCCTAATTGTATAACGAATCAATATGAACATCGATGTAATCACAAGATCTAGATCCGTCTGTGCTCTCTCAAGTTGGCTAGGGTAGTAATACCCCTTCTCTCTCTTCTTTTTTATTATAATTGCCTAATTATTGTTAGTTTTATTGTTTTTGAAGATGAGAAAAATGAAGTTCTAGGTCGGTTCTTGAAAGCATGAGAATAGAACGGTAGATTGAGGAGGGAAGAAGAAGCAGGTATAGATTTTTTTGGGTTTTTTTTTTCTGTCTTTTTTCTAATGTATGTTGTCCCATATCATATACAATATATATAAACATATGTGTAGCGTGTTTTCGGTGTTCTAAAAGCAAAATGAGGTATAATTCAGTGACAGTGTATGATAGTTGAAAGAATTCAGATTCAGACTTATGCGTACATAGTATTACACAATATGATTTTAAAAGACAACGGTAATGCGATATCGCCGGTCTACATAAGAGATCTCCGGTCAAGCCACATTATGACGATAGCATGATGGATGAGTTAAAAGATGCGACAATTCATTTCCAACTACGATTTGATCTTATAGATCATATTGACTCTCTAAATCTAACCTACCTCGACGACGGGCAGTATTTTTGCTTTCTTATTTGTTGTTTCTATTTTTTTTTTTGTAGTTCTTATTTATATATAGTTTTTTAAAATTTATTGATTTAGTTTTTAAATTAAAAAATAAATTACTTAGGATAGTTTGGATGCACCATTCTCAGTCCATGATAGTTGAGGGTAAAAATGATGTAACAGAGTTAATGTTTCACTACACTTATGTGACCACTCCCTCCACACTAAGATGAAATGCGAAATTTCAACCAACTCTCCACGCATATTGGAGCATTTGCGTCCAATTAAGTTTTTTCTCTTATCAAATTAATCGAGTCCCCAATACGAAAATGTCCTAGAGAATATAAAAGTTTTTATTTATTTATTTTTATTTTGAAAATTAGTATATAGAAATAGAGTGTAACACTACTATTTCTACATCATCTATTTCGATCCGTCAAAAATACTTTTCAGTGACGAATTTACGAAAAACATCAATCTCACGTTAATTTACGTCAATTTGTTGTCGAATGCTTTTGAAAGTAACATTGTTACTGAAATCAATGACCGTTTTTGCCTTTGCAAACCAGTGACAAACATGAAAGGTTTTTGTACCACCGAGTTCAATCATATTTAAATTGTGATGGATCTTGTTTTCTACAAACCACTTCTTTGTCGCTTTAACAAAAATAGAGTACAAATGTACTTTTTTTTTGAACGACGACTTTCTCAGTTAAGCGGTATTGCAACCGCAGTGCGGCCCCACCACCACTCAGGCCATACTATGTTGACATTATCGGGGCCCACGCTGGCATCCAAGTGGCTTGGCGTTCCGGGTAAAACCCAGTTGGCTCACCCCGCCCGAAGGCACGATAGGTTTTTATGCTCTGGGAAAATCCGGTCGGTATCAATGATCGAACCCAGGACACCTAGGTCTTCCATCACTTGCCTGGCCAACTAGGCTAGAGTACAAATGTACTAATTTATTTAATTTTCAAAACGTGCTATTTATTAATGAAAAAATAATGACCACATGCTTCCAGTTATTTGATGTAAAAGCTCCTCTAAGACAATTATAGAAGAAACGACCTAAGATATGTAAAAGGAAGCGTGCCCACATTTTAAAATAGGGATGAGCAAATGGTACCGGGTATCATTATCGAAATGAATATTTCAGCAACATCAAGTTTTGGGAAAATTGGAATCGAGATTTTTGATATTAACCCCGGTCAGTACCGGTATTCAACAAATTTCTGCGTACGGTACTGGCATACCAGTATCAAATCAAACATTTTCACTACCAGTATTAAGTTTTTGAGAAAATCAGGATAAGATGAATTAATACCAAGCTCATCTATTATGGAAGACTAAATTCTACTCGGGAAGTTGAACAAATTGGAATACGAATGTGCGCAGTACCACACAATTGTTTCACAAATTAAATATTGGATAATTGGTAGTTAATTTTTAATTATATGATTATTTGAAAACACTACAAGAAAATGGTTGTTTTTGCTACAAACATTTTCTACAATTTTTCCACAACTCAAATTTTCCTATAATTTTTCCATAATTTTTCGCCAATAATCAAATACAAAAAAAGTCTAAATATTTTATACAAGTTTCCAACAACATAGAGGCATAAAAAAAGTCTTATCACAATTTTGACGAAAACTTAAATCCATTTCCGACAAACTACCGACAATTTGTTGTATATATTAACCTCCAGAATAAAAAAATCAACATACAAATAAAATAACACACTTTTGTAGCAAAATGGTTGGAACACTGGCAAACTTTGCCACAAATTTGCTACAAATTTGTAATTTAACGCTTTTGCGGCAAAATTGTGGTAAAATATGCAATGTTTGCTACAAGTTTCAGGTAAATGTGTATTAATTGTGGGAACACTGGCAAATTTTGCCACAAAGTTGCTACAAATATGTAATTTAAAACTTTTGTGGCAAAATATGCAAGTTTGCTACAAGTTTCAGTCAAATGCGTGTTAATTGTTGAATACTTAAACTAATTATAATGAAACCATACTTTTGCGGCAAAACGGTCGGACTATCGCGAATTTGGCTACAAATTTGCTACATAATTGTAATATATTTTATAAGACCACAGTTTTGTGGCAAAACTGTGGAAAAACTTGCATAGTTTGCTACAAGTTTCCGGCAACTGTGTATAAAATTGAATATAAAAACTAATAATAATAAAACCATACTTTTTTGGCAATATTATAGCAATTTTTTGCTAAGCTTGCTGCAAGTTTATGGCAACTCAGTGTTATTTATTGAATATTAATAAGTAATAAAGCACCCTTTTGTGTATAATTTGTTGCAAATCTTGCAAATGTTGCTACAAGTTTCCGACAGCTTATGAATCTTAAATGAAATAAACAATTTTGTGGCAAAATTGTCACGAAGCTTGCAAACTTTTCTACAATTTTACTACAAAACTCTCTTTTTTATTGAATTTAAAAAACTTTCATAAAAACACAAGTTTACGTAAACTCTTTGTTTCTTGTTATTTGTTATTAGAAATAAATTTAAAAGGATAACAAATAATGTTGTAAGCATTTGTTTTGTACGCTGTATCTATCATCAACATGTGTTGTAATCAACAGTAAACCAAATCATGGATGTGAGCAAATGGGCTAGAAAGGGCTTTTGAACCCAATACAAGACGATTAATGTTCATGACTTAATCCCCTTCATGTGGTAACATAAAGCGATCTATATACACAAGAGGCAGTTTAGTAGACATGAGTTGTACTGCAGGTGGATAAACAAGTAGTAATATTTACATGCGGTATTATTCGGCACCTTTAGGCAGGGACACAAAGCGATCAATAGGCGCAGGAGGCAGTCTAATAGACACAAGGCACTGCAAAACATGTAACCATTAGAGACTAAAGTTTCATCGATTGATATATCGGTCTCAAATACATAATATGTGGCACTGAATTTTCAATTACTGATAGCATAAGGGACTGAGTTTTATGCAGCGTATATAAATAGTGTTTGGTATAAATGAATGGACAGGAGGAATGGAATGAATCATTCAAAAAGAATGAAATAAATCATGTTTAGTTTATATGGATTAATGAAATGGTTCATTCCATAAGGAATGTAATGTCACACCTCGACCTAGGGCCTAGGCGTATAACCAATAGTTGGTACCTGTTTTGCAAAAATATCAGAGTTACGTTCTTTTAGCGGAAGTCTTTTCAATAAAGTATCATTATATTGAAATCTCGGGATTTAGATACCCGTCTTGATATTTCAAATACCTGCCTTTATAAATCTTCAAAATATTTTAAATAAAATATCTGAGCCATCAGATTACCTCTAACGGCTATGTTCCCAATCTTTTAATCTGTCTTGCTTATCTGTTCTAACCGTTACTGTTTCCCTGAAATGTGGGAAAATACGTCAGCTATGTGCTGGTGAATAACGCTAACTCAATAAAAGGTTTCATAATTCATCATAACATAATCACATTCCTTAATATAAAGTCACCTTCGTTATGATACAACACCAATAGTGTTCAAACGACTCAGTGGGCCTCATCCCATCTCATCGAAACTAAAAATACCAAAAGACCACAAAATCGGACTTCACTCGCCCTAGAGACAGTCACTTGCCTCATGGTTATTATGTTTGTAGTGTGCCCACTACAAAGCATATATGTATGGATCCAGACACATGTGTATTTTAGCCTGAGTGTTTAGTACTACCTTGTATCAAAATATTTTAGAGGATTTGAACCAACCCTCATGTAAATACTTTCAGAACTCTTTTACATATGGATAACAGTCCATAGTTTAAAGAGTAAATATCTTTTCAAAAAGACAGTACATAGACGTATCCACGTCATAAAACATTTCACACTATAAAAAGGTTGGACGTATTCACCTTTGTTCTTGGTCAGTGTATCTTTCTAATTTATACATTCTTTCTATCTCGGACTTATAGTATCGAGAACAACCTTTGTATAAATATCTAGATCAACGATCTAGCTTCAGACCTATAGTCTGTTTCGTATAGCTTAACCTTGACAATCATTTCTTTATATAAAACATTTGGACCTTTAGTCCATTTGTTTATTCACTAATCATATACAATGTTTCTTCTTCATGAAGAAACATCTATATTGGGTTTCTTCTTCAAGAGGAAACTTTATTTTAACTATAATATTTGCATATATTTCTTAACCATAAAGAAATATTATTTTATTTCTCATGTTTCTTAATCACAAAGAAACAATACTTTGACTATAACTATAACCCTTACTTATGAAAAGGTATATTATACTTATCAGTAATCAAGGTTCGGGCTATACCCCCGACTATGGTCTAAGCCTTTATATAATAAAATAATACTTAAACGGGACCACTACCTCACACGGAGTTTATTTTACTGAGCTTACACGGGCAGCACTTCTACTTCCTTATCACGTATTGAAATTTAAACCATCGGGACCTTGCCTCTAGCTCGCTTAATCAATCTACACAGCGTCAGAACTCCAATTTATGCACAACTTATGAGGAATCAGGACCTCAAAACCTCACAAGGGTCAGGCACGTTCCCCAATACTAAGTGTGTGTTTGTGGACGTGTTTTTGGGATGCTTTTGGTTCAAACCCGTAACTCCCCTTTTATAGGCAAGTTTTGGCCACCATCGCGTAGCGCGATGGGGCTTTCCCTCGGCCGTCGCGTATCGCGCCGCAATTCGCTAAATTTTACCACGTGTTGACACGTGGTTGGACACGTGTATCTGGTTTCTTAACGTGGTCATCACGTAGCGCGATGCCTCCTTTAATTTGGGCCATCGCGTAGCGGGACGCCCCTTTTTCTCAATTCCTTGGAAACTGCATCGTGTAGCGCGATGAGGACTATAATCTTCCCACCGCATAGCGCGATGGGTCTTGAAAACCAAAATTTTTAATTATGTACCCTCTAAGTTTCAAAATTGATATTTTTAGTCCAAACTTGAATAGCGTATTCTCGAGATGTTACATCCTCTCACCTTAAAACGAATCTCGTCCTCGAGATTCGCTAGAATAGATGTGGATACTTTTTTTCTTATTTCCGATTCTAATTCCCAAGTAAGTTCTGGTCCTCTTTGAGAGTTCCATCTTAGTCTGACTAACTTTAGCTTCTGTCGTTTAAGTTTCTTAACTTGGATGTTTTCAACTTGTAGAAGTTCTTAAAGGCATAACTAAAGTTTTGTAAGCTAAACACAAATTAAAAACATGAATGTTAGGGCACGGATGCGGTATTCTCAACAAACATTATGTCCAGAAGGAATACAGGATACGGTATCCTCCGAGGTAACAGGTATCCTAATTACGTTATATAACTAACGCAATACTTGCTTCTTTCCATGTTTACTAGGTCAAAGACCGTTGCTTGATCTCCGCGAGACTCACGCTTTCAGTTGATAGATCGTGGCAGAAAAGGAAACGTGTTGATTGAGAGATTAACGGCTAATTAGATTTAGTCCAAAAGTTTCCTAAATTATAGGCCATATTGTTAGTTTTGTTTTTGTATAAATAGAGCTACAACCTTTAATCAAAGGACACACACTAGATACACGAGACTTACTAGTACTCGCACTCTCTGTAATCACGATTAAGTTCTAGCTCCAAACTTGTAATCACTTTGATATTAATAAATCGGTGGTGATAGTATTCACCACCCGGGGTTTTTTCTTGTTATCCTAAGGATAACAGGTTTTTTCCTCACAGCAAATCTCTGTGTTCAAGCCATATTTACAAGCAGCTAGTCCCATTTTACTAATTTGGTTGAAAAATCACATTTGTCAATTTTTGACCAAAACAATTTGGCGCCCACCGTGGGGCTACGGTGCTTCAATCCTTGAAATCCATTCATTTCATTCACTTTCATTCTCTTTACAATAGCCTCACAACCAAAAACCAGTTCAGTCTTTGCTCCGGTGGTCACCGCTGCTTCAAACATCAACTCAGGACCTCCACCTGTGCCAAAGAAGAATACTCAGCCCAGAGGAGAACTTCCACCGTTTGCAGGATCCTTTACATGGGTAGACCCTTTTATTTCTAACAATGACATTTTTGCTTTGATGAAACAGGTTAAAACACACATGAAGCAGCAAGAAAATACCAACTCAAGGCTATTTAAGGAGATTGAAGGAATCAACTATCCTTCAGAATCCTGGATCCTTGGGGACACAATCAACAAGGACTCCGTCTCAGCAGCAAACAGGGTACGGAGGAACTTATCTTCCGTTATCCTCGGAACTACCTTGACCAACGAGGCCAAATTTCATCAACATGCAGCCTCGTTCAACCATGCCAGCCGGCGTATTCTCGACAGGATCTCCCATGGTGTCCTCTGAAGTGTATGATGGAGATGACATCCCAATGCAGGCGTCACCTTATCCTGAGGATACCCTCAATGGAGGAACTAGCCATCAAGTCTCAGAATACCAGAGACCTAACCATGACCTCGGTAACAATTTATTTAATACTAATTTGTACACTAACCGTGGACATGTGCCGGATAAGGGGACAACCCCCGAGATAGCCAAGGAACTGCAGAAAATGAAGGATATGATTTCCAGTATCCCAGGGATAATACGTCCCATAGCTGAAGTGCCCGCAGGTAGCCACAAGTTATCTAAGTTTACTTGGCGTATATGTGACGTGGAGATCCCCAAGAAGTTCCAGACACCCAGCATGAAGCTCTATGACGGCACTACGGATCCTGAGGAACACGTAGCTTAGTATAGAGAAAGGATGGAGATCAACCCCATCCCCATTGACATCAAAAAAGCTTGCCTATGCAAGGGATTTGGTTCAACATTGGCGGGACAAGCCCTCAAATGGTTATTAAGTATTCCTTCCAACACTATTACATCATTTTCTCATTTGATTAATTTATTCCATAATCATTTTTCTTGTAGTATATCTATTGAGAAAATGACAGGTGGCTTATATAGAATTGTTCAGCGTAATAATGAATCCTTAAGGGATTACATAACCAGTTTAGCAGGGAAGCTTTGGAGATCCCCAACCTTGACATGGCAGCTGCTGTTGAAGCCTTCAAGATGGGATTAAGGAAGGATTCTCCTTTCTATGATGATCTTGTCATGACTCCATGCAGAAATCTTGAATAGGTCAGAAATAGGGCGTTAAGATACATTGGACTATAGGATGACAAGAAGGCTCATGGAAACTTGGATATCCCGAAATATGAGTCTACCAACAGGAAGTCAGACACTCCACAGAAGTACACCAGGCCCAAGCCTTATTCCAAGCAGGATAATCCCAGGATAAATGTTGTGGAAGAAGATGAGGATGATGAAGAGTATCCTAAAATCTCTGAATATTGTTTTAATATTGATATTAGTGGTGTGATTTGTGCAATGCGGGATCTAGGTGACAAGGCCAGATGACCTAAGAAAAATAAAAAGCTCGGATCCATCAAAGACAAGTCCAAATGGTGTGCATTCCATGAAGATTTTAGCCATCGCACTGAAGATTGCATAGCCCTTCGAAAAGAAATAGGATATCTTCTCAGCAAAGGATACCTAAAGGAACTATTTCGAAGGAACAAGGATAAGAGTCAGGATCCTGTCAAGATATCTGAAAGGGCACCTTTTCCTCCACCCGGAGCTAAGGTTGTATCCTTTATCTCGAGAGGATCCGACATCTATGGAACCTCGTATTCAGCACCTAAGAAGCGATTAAAAGAAACAAAGATGGACAACGGAGAAAGACCTCTCCGCACTTCCACTCTGACAACTCAAAGGATCATATCCTTCGATGAGGAGGACCGATGTGATCTTGTAGATCCCAACCATGATGGTTTGGTAATCACTTTATGTATAGCTAACTGTTTTGTGCGCAGGATACTCGTTGATGGAGGAAGGTCTATGAACATCATCCAAATGGATGCCTTGAAGAAGATGGATATCCCAGAAACGGAGATTATCCCAAAATCCTCAGTTCTTATAGGATTCAGTGGCAAGACCAAGAACAATTTGGGAGAAATCAAACTTCCAATATATATTGAAGGAACTAACTCTCTACAAAAAGTTTGTGTTATTGACTCATTATCTTGTTGTAATGTGATATTAGGTAGGCCATGGATCCACAGCATGAAGGCAGTACCCTCAACTTATCATCAATGTGTGAAACTCCCTAGTCCTTAGGGAGTCGTCAAAATTGAAAGCGATCAACAAGATGCCAAGGAATGATATGCTTTATCAATTAAGTGGACTACAAAGCCTACTCAAGCATAGCAATTAAAGAAACAACCGGGGAAGGTCCTGTAAGCAAGAGATCAGGATGTAAAGAAAGTATCTTTGGATCCTCAGGATACTGAAATCAAAGTATTATTAGGTCCTGTAAGCAAGAGAGCAGGATGTAAAGGAAGTATATTTGGATCCTCAGGATACTGAAATCAAAGTATTATTAGGATCAAGTATTCCTGAGGATATTAAGATGGAAATGATATCTTTCTTAAATAAAAGAGCTTCTACCTTCGCCTGGAAACATGAAGATATGACATGTATCTCTAAGTATATAATTACTCATAAACTTGGTATAGATAAATCTTTCAGGCCGGTGCAACAAAAGCGAAGGAAGTTTGCTCCTAAGAGAAACGCTATCATACAAGAAGAAGTGTAGAAGCTACTCAAAACCAAGATGATAAGAGAAGTCTAATATCCTAGATGGTTGGCCATTCTAGTTGTTGTCCAGAAGAAGAATGGAAAATGGAGAGTGTGTGTGGACTTCACTGACCTGAATAAGGCCTGTCCAAAAGAACCATTCCCATTCCCACACATTGACTCAATGGTGGATGCAACTGCTGGCCATGAACTGCTAACCTTCATGGACGTATCCTCGGGATTTCAGCAAATTCAAATGGAGCCTTCAGATCAAGAAGATACAGCCTTTATGACTCCCACAGGTATATATTGTTATATTGCAATGCCTTTTGGACTAAAAAATGCAGGTGCAACATACCAGAGGCTAGTCAACATGATGTTCAAAGACCAGCTGGGGGACACGATGGAAGTCTACATAGTCGACATGGTGGTAAAGCCAAGAGAGGCTGAAGATCATCTCAAAGACTTGGTAACAGCATTTGACATTCTGGATGAATACAACATGAAGTTGAATCTAGCCAAGTGTCACTTCCAAGTTAAAGCAGGAAAATTCCTTGGATACATGGTCACCAAAGGAGGAATAGAAGCAAGCCCTGAACAAATCAAAGCCATCCTAGACATCAAATCACCAAGAAATGTCAAAGATGTCCAAAGATTGACCGGAAGAATAGCTGCACTCAATAGGTTCATCTCAAGATCTTCGGAGAAGTGTAAAGATTTCTATGATATCATGAGAAAGAATCAAAAGTTCGAATGGGGAGAAAAGCAAGAAAGGGCAGTAGTATCCTTGAAGGAATACTTATCCTCAGCACCACTCTTAATGAAGCCAGTTGATGGTGAACCATTATCCTTATACTTAGTTATTTCCGGAAGTGCAATAAGTTCTGTCTTAGTCAAAGATCACGAAGGTCAACAGCATCCAATATATTATGTAAGTAAAAGTCTACTAGATGCTGAATCCAGGTATTCTTATCTTGAAAAGTTGATTTTAGCACTTATAATGGCTTTTACTAAATTAAGACATTATTTTGAAACTTATGTTATTCATGTAAAAACTAACTATCCTATTAAAGTTGTTTTGAGAAAACCAGAAATGTTAGGTAGGATGGCAAAGTGGGCTGTAAAACTTAGTGCATACGATATCTTGTATGAGCCAAGGACAACCATCAAATCTTATGCGCTTGCCGACTTTGTGGCTGATTTTAGCCAGGATATGCTTAAGGAAGTAGAAAAGGAAGTTCAGCAACTGGAGATTAAGGAGAGTTGAACTTTACAGACCGATGGTGCCTCCAACATAAGAGGAACAGGTCTAGGTATCCTGCTAAAATCGCCATAGGGGGACATAATACCTCTATCTATATCTTGTGAATTTCAGACTACTAATAATGAGGCTAAATATGAAGCCTTAATAGTTGGTTTGCAGTTAGCTAAGGAGATGAAGGTCAGGTATCTTCAAGTTTATGTTGATTCTTTGTTGTTAGCTAATCATTTTAATGGCTCTTATGCAGTGAATGCATAAAACTTAGTAAAATATTTAGAAATAGTTAAGAAATTAGCTATGTGTTTCGAAACATTTGATATAGTACAAGTACCAAGGGAAGAGAACACTGAAGCAGATGCCTTAGAAAATTTGGCATCAGCTCTCAAGATACCAGATGATGTCAAGATACCTATCGTGTATATCTTGACTCTAGCAACGAAGGAGAACCAATAAGTCCTGGAGACTTCGAATCCTGAAGATAATCCAATATCCTGGACCCATCCTATAATGCGGTATCTTTAGGATAATGAGATTCCGGAAGGGGAAAATCCAAGAGCTTTCTGAATGAAGGTAACCCAGTATATTATCCTAAATGATACTTTGTATAGAAAATCACTTGCAGGTCCATACTTGAGATGCTTGGAATATCAAGAAGCACAAGAAGTTCTCAATGATATACATGAAGGTGATTGTGAAAACCACACTAGGGGCAGAGCCTTAGTATCCAAGATACTGAGGACAGGTTAATTCTGGCCAACAATAGAAGAAGGATGCAATGGATTTCTCCAAGAAGTGATATGCTTGCCAAAGACACAGCAACATCTTGCATCAACCAGCTGAACCATTTTATCCTATCATATCCCCGTGGCCATTTATGAAATGAGGAATGGATATTGTGGGAAAGTTGCACCAGGCTCCTGGTGGAAAGGTCTTTATGTTGGCTATGACAGATTATTTCTCCAAGTGGATCGAAGCAGAAGCATTTGTCCAAGTTAAAGAAAAGGATGTGATCTCATTCATCAAACGCAATATCCTGACAAGGTTTGGTATCCCAGCAGAGATTGTCTGTGACAATGGATCACAGTTCATCGGTAGTAGAACAACCAACTTTTGTGAAAGTTGGGGAATCAAGATGGTGACTTCAACTCCAGTACAAGTAACAAGATCATCATCAACAATTTAAAGAGAAATTAGGATCCAAGAAGGGAAAATGGGTTGAAGAACTACTATTTGTTCTTTGGGCTGATAGAACCACTTCAAAAAATGCAACAGGACAAACACCTTTCTCCTTGGTGTTTGGGGCCGAAGCTTTTATCCCTACAGAGATGGTGATCCCCACAGCAAGAACCAGCATCCAAGATACTGAGTCCAACAACCAAAGTCTTACTGAAGACCTAGATACCATTGACGAACTCAGAGATCTCGCTAAGATCAGAATGGCAGCACACCAACAAAGGATAGCCAAGTCCTACAACAATAATATTCAGATTTGAAGATTCCAAGTAGGAGATATGGTGTTAAGAAAGGCATTTCAGAATACCACTAACCCAGCAGATGGAAAGTTAGCTCTAAAGTCGGAAGGTCCTTACTTGATCGATTCAAAAGCAGGAAAAGGGGCCTACAGGTTAATCACTATGGAAGGTGTTCCTATACTAAGAGCCTGGAATGCTATCCACCTTAAAGCATATTTTTGTTAGTATCCTTGACTGGTATATTCGTATCCTCAGGATAAAGGTAAATTCCCTCATCTATTTTTATATATTCTTTGAACTTTATTATCTCTAAATCAAGTTTACTGACTTAAGCATCGGAGGTGTGTTAGCCAGGCTAACACCCACCCCTCATCTAGAGTTTAGTGTTTTGCAGTTATCCCAAGGATACGATATCTTCACAACAGTTAGAGGTTGATCACCTCACACACGAATAAGATATCCTAGATATCTCCTAAGGTTTAAAGGTCTTCAACTTTCTAACGAATGCCAAGAGCGCACAAATAAGATATCTTGAATAGCTCTTAAGGTTTAAAGGTCTTCACCTTTCTAAAGATCGCCTGGAGCGCACGATGATTCGGATATAGTTCGAGGCAGGCGGACCAGACCAGCTGATAATCCGTTTGTTGTTGGCTATATACCGAATCCATAAGATAAGTGGCAGACGTGTCACACATACGGTTTATAACATTTTCATGTTATCTCAAGTTTTGGCATTGACATGCCTGTACGTTTGGGACTTTCCCCAGTATTATCTCAAGCTTAGACATTTTCATGTCTCTTAAGTAAAGGCCTAGTCGCCAGTGCAAAGGCTTTATCGCCAGTAAATGGGCTTTATCGCCAGGATTATCTAACTTTGTTTTGACAGATTGAAGATCGGACAATCACTAAATTGAGAAATGTTACAAGGTTGTTTTTAACTTAGTAAAATTCCATAAAGCATGACACCCTAAAAGATAACATATGTGAGCTAACTAGATGATCTGCATGAAGGTACTCTTTACACTTAGTTTTATTACTCGATTTATATTTCAAAGTATGATCTTTTGGTTTGATTGTGATAACTCACACAAGGCATAATGATATATTATCTTTAAGATATTTTCAAATCCTAATAAGTCTTTTGATTATGTTTGCTAAAAACATAAAAGTATTTCATGTTCAGGATATATGATCCTCAAGATATCTTGACAAAATGTCTTAGAGATATATTTTCTAAAACTATAAATATTCAAGAAAATGTTTTCAAGATACTTTATCCTCGACATAACCTATTTCAGAAAATTAAAGACGTGTAGTATTCCAACTAAAACTTATAAGTTACTAGGCACGATGCTTAAAGCCAAAAGATCATATCATTACTAATCATAAGTGCAGGAAAGTAAAAAGGCAACACCTGGGTTTCGTCTTGAAAAGCCAAGATCCCTCCACCCGAATATTGCCAGATGTCCAAAAGTCAAGATAACATGGGCTTTGTCTTGGAAAGTCAAGATCCCTCCACCCATGTATCCTATTATCCTAAGCTTACTTGTTCAAGACAGGAAAATAAAAATTGTTCAACAACCATTACAACCCAACATCAAACCACAAACACATAAACCTTCAAAAATTGGGCTCAAGCTTTTTCTTTACCGCCTTCACTGCCCAATTGCACCTAATCACCAACCGCCTTCACCGCTCCCTTGATCGCCACATCCACTGCCTCCTCCGCAACCTTCTCTGCTCTGCTCGGACCAGCCTCCTCTACCGCTTCCCCATTCAGCTCAGTTAAGACCCTTTCCCAACCAGCTACATCCCAAAAGGGAGTGTCCAAACCAGCTTCCTTCACTTCTTTAGCCATCCTGAGCCAAGATTGAAATATGGAAACAACAACAGATTTCTTTGCCCCTCCATAGCCTCATAAACCTTCACCAAGCATTCAGCTTCCTGATGGACCAACACCTTCTTGGCCATTGCCAGCTCCAATTTCACGTCGTCCAGCTCTTTAGTCTTCTTATCAAGAAGACTGGTCTTTGTGACCCCTATCTTCATCAGTTCGGAGATACGAGTATAGGCTTCATGGAGTTCAAGGCTCATGGTAGCAAACTGGGAGGAAAGATACTCGAGGCCCTACAAGGATAGAGGATCCTCAATATAAATTATCCTAAAGAAATATGAGATCATGACAGACTGAAAAGATACCTGTTGAGTCCTATTCATGGCATCATGGAAATTAACGTCATGCACAAGAACAGACTCGTTGGTCTCTTGACTCTTTTGTTTCTTGGAACCTTTCGCTCGGCCGCCTTCAAGACCAGGGATAGAGCTGGATACGGGTTCCTTCTTGATAGCGCTTCGGGTGGATACCATACTTTTAATATCGTCAAAAGCAAAAGCGGGAGCAGACTTGCCTACAAATACACAGGTCAGTATCTCTGATCCTTAAAAATTCTAATAAAATCTCAAATATTTCTTACCAGACATAACGGAGCTCACGGACGGAGACGGATTTTGAAAGCTTGACTGGAAATGAAACGTCCTCTCTTCCTCGTCAATGAGAAAGAAAGAGGCGGGCTTATCCTCGGTTTCTCTGGTGGGAGGGGCAATCTCGAAGAACTTCAAAGCTGCAGAAAAAAAAAATATCAGTCACAAAGATGTCAATGTATATCTTCAAGATAAAGTATCTTACTTTTGGAAACCCAGAGATAAGGAAGACTATCAGACTGTGGGAGAGAATCATTCCTAACAAAAAGAATTGTCTCTTCCACTGGTCATTGTTCTGGGTGTTTTTCAGAACAAGCAGGGTTCGGCCAGATTTGGTTTTAAAAAGGTATCTTGAAGATCCATGGCTGCGAAGATCGTACACGGACGCAAGCTCAGAAAGGGTAAAGTCAAGAACATGATCAGCGATCAATCTCTCCCGAACGAAAAAGGTCCTCCAAACAATCGGCATGGTTTGTGCGAAACTAAGACCGTTCTAGAAAAGAACTCTGTGGTAAAGGCAGGAAATGGGTACGAAAAGCCGATTTTAAACAGCAAAAATGGAAAATAGATCCAGGTTCTTGAAGGGTGGTCAGAAGAGAGGGCGGGCATCGAAAGTTCTAAAAACTGTTCGTAGAGGAAAACATCCTCGAGACCGCAGATTAGCGATATCGGCATCACCAAAAATGCATATCTCACTCGCTGGACTAGCAAGGAGATTTTACGATACGAAATCTTCGACACCAGACTCATGGAGTTTCGGACTCATGATTTGAGAAGATGAAAAGCAAGAGAAATAAGAAAAGATATTATTACCTATGAAGACGGTGGAATGAATTGGAAATATTTATCTCGGATAAATATAGATGTTCAGGAATCACGGATGACGGACATGTGTAGCCAAGATCGTCCACACATGTAGAAATTTAAAATTCAAATTTCAAAATGTTACAGCTGCAATGCATTTCTACAACCGATAAAATTTCGGGACAATTGTTAGGACACGGATTTTCAGTATTCTCAACAAAGATTGTGTCTAGAAGGAATCCAGGATGCGGTATCCTCCGAGTTAACAGGTATCCTAATTACGTTATATAATTAACGCAATACTTGCTACTATCCATGTTTACCAGGTCAAATACCGTTGCTTGATCTCCACGAGACTCGCGCTTTCAGTTGATAGATCGTGGCAGAAAAGGAAACGTGTTGATTGAGAGATTAACGGCTAATTAGATTTAGTCCAAAAGTTTCCTAAATTATAGGCCATATTCTTAGTTTTGTTTTTGTTTAAATAGAGCTACAACCTTTGATCAAAGGACACACACTAGACACACGAGACTTACTAGTACTCGCACTCTCTGTAATCACGATCAAGTTCTAGCTCCAAACTTGTAATCACTTTGATATTAATAAATCGGTGGTGATAGTATTCACCACCCGGGGTTTTTTTCTTGTTATCCTAAGGATAACAGGTTTTTCCTCGCAACAAATCTCTGTGTTCAAGCCATATTTACAAGCATCTAGTCCCATTTTACTAACTTGGTTGAAAAATCACATTTGTCAATTTTTGACCAAAACAATGAAATACATTATATATTCCTTTCATCACTTTTGGCAAACATAAATGATAAGCTACAGTACCGATTCATTCTAATACTTCAAATGGTCCCGCTAAACACGGACTTAGTTTTCCTTTCTTGCCGAATTGTACCACACCTTTCCAAGGTGATACTTTTAGTAAAACTTTGTTGCCTAATTGAAATTCTAATGGCTTATGTCGAATATCAGTGTAATTCTTTTGCCGTTCTCTTGCCGTCTTAAATCGTTCACGGTTTTGTAATGTCTTATCCGTTGTTTCCTGGACTATTTATGGTCTAGACATTTGATTATTTTCCAATTTCAGACCAGTATACCGGCGTTCTACATTTTCTTCCTTACAATGCTTCGAATGGTGTGGCCTTAATATTCGTGTGAAAAAGAAAATTCCATTTAAAGGAAGAATACCATCCCAACTTCCTCCTAGATTAATCACACAAGCTCGGAGCATATCTTCGAGCGTTTTAATTTGTTCTTTATGATTAGATTCTTTCTAATCTGATTCTCAAGTTTAACTACATAATGATTGAATTGTTCGGGTCTGTTGCTAACTTTACATCTCATATGATATAATTAGTCAATAGTTCAGAACATCATAAGTAATTGTAAATTGCTAAACACTGTGATCAGTTGTGTTTAATTATTACCTTACTTTTTGTATTCCAAACATTTACTGATATTTAATCATATTACTTCTTGGATTTAGTCTCCCATTTCTGATCCCGATCATTGATTTTCCTTATATTCTAGTACCTTTGTTCTTTTACTTAATTATATTTGATATGCTATCAATCATATTTTCGAGTTCCTTTTCTTTTGATCAACCACAGCTAATGTCCAATTAGCTATATTCTCTTACATATCTTACGATTTGGTAAATATTTCTTTCAATGATATACTATCCTTGTATATCTTCATATCTCATGAAATTTATCTTTTCGTTTCCTTCAAAATAATAAATTACACTAACATGATATCTTCTCTTTAGTGTCGGAAAATCTTGTCAGATTTAGATACTCGATTATCTTTCTTTTAAAGATATGAGCATTCTCGTGTATTGACACAATCCGTATACTAAAATTTTCTTGTTTAACCATGAGTTTCAATTATGCCCAAGAGTTTAACTAATCTATCTAACTTTCTATTAATATGATCATGTTTATTTTTTTTTCTTTGTTGCTGTCAGATATCTCTAGTTTCTTTTGTCACTAATATCTTGTCATATTTTATTCTTAATTATCCTTTCTTTTCGAGCAATCTTTAATGTGATTCGTTTTTCCATACTCTTAGTTTCTTTCTACATTCTTCTATTAAATGACCTGCTTCATTGCAATATACGCACTTATTTATTTCTTTTAGTCTACACTTTCTGATATATTTTCTTCCACAAGTTTTCTTGCTGACTTAGGAATATTTTCCTTGAAATCTTTTGGTTTCTTTGGTTCCTTTTCCTTCCATTTTTGCTTCCCTTTATTTTCATCTTACTATTAATTAAATATCTGGAAACTTCCATCAATAATCTTGATCTTTATCAAGTCCTTATTTCTCTTGGTAACTCATGTATATAACAAGTTACTGTATTATGTTCTAGGGTAACTAAATGTGGAACCAGTCAACAATATTCAAGGAATTCAGTATTATACTCCTTGAGGTTTGTACTAACAATCTTATGATTCTAGGTTTGAACCTGATCCATTTCGTAGAATGGACAAAATTTCCTTTGAATAAGCTCTTTGAACATTTCTTTGTTTAAATTTCCTTTGAAGAGCTTCTCCCTTGAACATGTGTAAAGAATATTAAATGATTTCTTCACTTGTACACTTACTAATGAAGACAATTCCTTATTGTTCTTCTAGTCATCTTAGAGTGTTTATAACATTCATAATATTCTTTAGGATATATGCCTAAATGTTTTTAAAGCTGTATTCCTTTCAGCTTATTTACGGAATTCTTTAAATTATTATCAGACGTAAAGCTATCGTAAGCTTCTTTATTTCTTGAATGGACAGTCTTACTTAGACTGGCTTTGACTTGCAGAATATTCTTACTAACTTCAAGAATTGGGTCATAGCTTCCTTTAATCATCTTTTACCTCTATATTGAGCGGAAATTTCCTTATTTTTATTATTAATATTTTCCTTACTTCTGACTTCATTAGAATGATTGTTTTAGAGTTTGCACTTTCTTTCCTTATCATACTACAAGATAATAAGTTCAACATTCGAAAAATATGTCTTTGTAGTTACAATAGCGCGCAATATTACTATATTTCCATATTATTTTTTCCTTCCAACGAATAATCAATTTTGCGATCCTTCTTAGTATTCTCATTTTTCCTTTTTCTTTTTTCCTTTCTTTCCCCTTTATTTCTTTCTTAAACATTACTTTGGCTATCTTGGTAATATCGATATCATAATCATTTTTGATATTATATATTCCTTCTGAGGAATTATATTCCGTACTTAGTCATTTACTGAATATTCAAAATATTCATGTCTCTAAGAATTTCCTTCCGGATAGGTCATGACTTCTTAATGTTACTGATTTCTTAGGATTGACTTGATCTTACTCCATGTATCTTCTAATTCGGAATATTCCCTCTAAGGAATTATAGTTCATATTCAGACGTTCGTCTTGAATGTAAGTCAAGTAGGGATCTTAGATTACCGGAAACTTAAAATTTTCCTGTCCATGAGGATTTTCTTCCGGATAAGTTATTACTTACATTTTAACATCATTGTTTTTCTTGGATCTATTTGATCCTGTTCCAATCATATTGTGATTCGGAATAATCCAAACTTTAGTAAGATATCTAAATCTTCCTCCATTGTTATCTGTATCGTTATCATTTAGATATGGGGATTGAAGTAGAACTGTCTCCATACATTGTTTTCCCTTCTTTCTTAACGAAGATTGAAATAATCCTCGACCTTAATTGACGATCGGGTATCTGTGTGAGGTTATATTAAGGATAGGTGTGCATTCCTATCTTATCCGTACTTTGTACTGTTGTATCTTATCCGTAGCAATTTATTTAATAATTGCATTTTAGATACTTTTAATCAAGTACCTAATTTACTAGCACCAATATATTAAAATAATAAGATTGAATCTTATTCGTAACATTTTTAATCATTCCATGATTATCTCCTTGGATATTCTCAATTGAATATCTAATGATTTCGTCATAAACTTATTCCTGATCAAAGCCTATGTATAATAATAAAATACCTAATTCGCTAAGATCGATAGCTCTGATACCAACATGTCACACCCCGACCTAGGGCCTAGGCGTATGACCAATAGTTGGTACCTGTTTTGTAAAAACATCAGAGTTACGTTCTTTTAGTGGAATTCTTTTAAATAAAGTATCAGTACATTGAAATCTCAGGATTTGGATACCCGTTTTGATATTTCAAATACACGCCTTTATAAATCTTCACAATATTTTAAATAAAATATATGAGCCATCAGATCACCTTAACGGCTATGTTCCCAATCTTTTAATCTGTCTTGCTTGTTTGTTCTAACCATTACTGTTTCCCTAAAATGTGGGAAAATACGTCAGCTATGTGCTGGTGAATAACGCTGACTCAATAAAAGTTTTCATAATTCATCATAACATAATCACATTCGTTAATATAAAATCTCATTCGTTATTGAATGAGCGATTAATCACCTTAGTATTCGTTTATCGAATAAGCGATTAACCGAACGGGTCTGGTTATGACCCAGATATATCGGGGGGGGGGGAATCTATAAGTATTATACGTCTATTACAAGACAACATATTGATATTAAGGCCTTAGTATGATAGCAATCTAGTTAAATGAAATAATGCTCGTTTAACTACCCGCTATGGATTTAAACGCGAAAGATAGTTCCGAAACAAGCATTGTATCATCTATTAAGCCGAAAAATACTTACCAAACACTTTTTGGGGTTGCTATAAGCGATCTGTGAAAATATTTTCAATTTTTACAAACAAATGGTATGTTTTTCTGAATTTATACAAAAATGACCGAAAAACACTTGTTTTCGCATTGTTTGTCGTACCCGATATATTTTTCTCGTCAGAAACTGAACCTGAAATAAATATGGATTCGGAATTTCACGTTCGGGCACGCAAAATGAGACTAATGGGCCAAATTAGGCTCAAAGGGGGCCCAAAGAGTCAAGCTCGCCAAAGTGGAAAAAAGAAAAAAAAAACCTTTGTTATATATTATTCTTTTATATAAACTTCTAAACCCATCCTAAACCAAAATATCTGGACATGCTGCTGCTCCATCTTGTTCTTCAAGCTTCCAAGCCAAAAACCAAAGGTAAACATCAAAATTTTGTTAATTTGAACTTGTTAAAACATGTTTTAATCCATAAGATTAAGGTTTGACTAGTAAAAATCACTTCTAACCATGCAAAAACCATTAAAATGATCCAAAAATTTATTTTGATCCTAAACACATGTACTAAGCTGAAACAAATAAATTTTTGGCCAGAAACACGGATTAGAGGGTTTAAACAACGTTTTTACGGTTCAAAAGTTCGGTTTAGAACCCTAACCGAAACCCTAATTTTCATGGCTGGTCTCTTTATGATACATGCTTGGTTTGTGATATAGGACCTGTACTTAGCTTGTATAGAAACACAAGAACCCAGAAATTGGAATAAGAGAACAAAAACAGCCGAAAACCGCAAAGGTAATGCCGAAATGTTCGATTACGGGCTGGTTAGGCTAAGGCTATGATTTGCATATTTTTAGATCATGAAATTTTTCAGGGACATCAGGGATCATATCAATGAGTCTCTGTCCGAATTTGGTAATTTTTCGACCATCCGAGTATATTCGGTGAATTTATTACCGAATTGGGATGCTTATTTGGGAAAAATAGTTAAAATACATGAAAATTTATTAAATTTTGTGGGGAACTCATATTTTATATATTATGGTCACATATTAAATTGGGGGTCATTTGGAAAAACCTAGGTCTGTTTTGTGCATTTACGTTTATTAGGATTTTCATATTCGTTTTTGACTCGAAAATGAAATTTGGCAAGATTTTTAGCTTCTAAAATTTACACAGGTTATTTTGGGAAGTTTTTTGGTCCCTCATGAATTTTTTCATATTTTTCGGAAATCATTTGGTATAAACGGATGATTTTCGGGCTAAAAATAGCATATAAAATGATTTTTTATAAATTTATATATCAGTAAATAATTCCAGAAATATTTTTATTAAAATATACCTATTTTATTTGATTGGTGTCTAAATTTTCATAATCTATTGATTAACGGATAATTAATTATGCTAATTTGAAGATTAAAGAAATTCAATTCTTACGAAAACCGGCAAGTTCGTGATTAACGAACCTGTTGGAATATCAGAACATCAAAAACGATCAAAAAGCATATTTTCGGATTGATTATGTAAAAACAAACTTTTTGTGAGAAATTCGGACAATTTGGATAAATTGTGCCCGTTTTTCTCTAACTCAAACAGAATAAACGAAAACGAGCCTCGTAGCCAATCCAAACCCCTAAATTGTGATCTTTATTTATAACTTAATCATTTTATCAACCAACACGTTTAACCATGTTTACCTCCTCATAACTGTTTTCCAAACACGTAATCAAGCAACTTGGCCCAGCTAGTAAAACGGGGAAACTAAGCCATGTTCGATTTTAAACATCAGACATTGAACAACATCACAATCTAAGCCTATTGACACTTTCTGTGTGTTATAGCCATGCCCAGACTAGCTTTACAGCCCAGCTTTTATAATATTGACTATAGGGACTAAGTAATAGCAAGGGAAACGAACCCCGAGCTGATCTCGCACTGAGTTCTTACAAAACCGTGAGTTTCATGACCCCTCTTTTCCAACTGTTTACGAACTTTTTGGGGTGAAAAGCATAGTTGCATACGTTATCTATCTGAAAATGGTTCAGGATATAAATTACCTGAACTTTTACATACAAAAAGTCCCTACAAACATAACAATTGATTACGTGCGAATGAATAATTAAGGAGACATGGTACCAATACCAAAAGATAATGAAATTACACATGACAACACATTTATACAAATACGTTGTGTACTGTTAAACATAATAAGCTGGGTGAATAACGTGGTCTGTAAAGGCCATGGGTGAATAACGTGGTCTGTAACGGCCATGAGTGAACAACATGGTCTGTAACGGCCATGGGTGAATAACGTGGTCTGTAATGGCCATGGGTGAACAACGTGGTTTGCAACGGCCATGGGGATAACGTGGTATGTAACGGCCATGGGGATAACGTGGGCAGTGGAAGCCACGAGGATATTGTGGGCGGAAGGGGGGCCACAGTGTTTGGTGATATGTGATAAATACTATATATGTGCATATATATATGTGTGTGTGTGTGTCTATATACATGATATGTGAATAGGTGTAGGAAATAATGTGGTGTAGGAAATACTAATTATTTGTGTATACACTGTGTAATGTTTGATTTCAAGTGGAACCATTATGGGCGGAAGGGGGGACCATAGTGGTTGATGTTACGCGGAACCGTTGTGGGTGGAAGGTGGGCCACAGTGGTTGATTTTATGTGGAACCGTTATGGTCGGAAGGGGGGCCACAGTGGTTGATTAAACATGGAAAATGGAAACACGCAATATAAACAAACAGTCACGATTTTATTGTAATTTCGAATTTATATTATAAACTTACATACATGCATATGTACACACAAAGATACGGTTGTATATATATACAAAAGTAAATGCATTTTTATATACGCGCGTACATGCAAACTACGAGACTGTGTGGTACGTAGAACTGATTTCGTTAAAACTTATGAAACTCACCAACTATTTGTAGTTGACCTTGCTTTTCAGGTAATCGGAAAGGTGGAGTAGATTGATTGTGTGTTGCTTGTTGGATTGTGATTGATGTTGTGAGCATTTTAGTTAGAAGTAAAGTAATTGAAGAACTAGCTTTGATTGTATCACCTAGTTTGTAAAAGACGTTAGAACGATGTAATATATTGTAAATTAGTTAGTAATGTTTCTTTATGAACAATGTATTTGATACCAGTAGTATTTGTTACCTTTCCGTTTTATGCTTCTGCCGATTGCTTAACGGGGTGTGACAGAAGTTGGTATCAGAGCCATCGGTTATAAAGGATTAGGTTATCCCCTAGGATACCTATAATATAACCGTAGGCTCGATTGTATCTGGGAAAATTAATAATGAGTAACGATATATACTGATGGATGCCAAGATGAACTCGTAGGGCAAGTGAGCTGTTATGGTCCGGAACGTAATAACAGACTTTCCTGTACGAGGGAATTCGGGGAGAAGTCGCTGGACATACGGATAGGTAAAAATGGCAACATATGTGTATAAAGGTGATGTGGAGTATATATGCAACCTGCATATGTGCTTATCTGAAACATACGTGTACGTAAGGTACTACCGATAATACTGAATCATATCGTAACGAATATTATATTAGATTATAATCAATGTTAATTCCTATTATAATTAAAATTATATCATACCAAAATTTATATAATATTTTATTATAATTAATATTATACATGTTCATAACAAATAAAATATATAATTTCTGTACTAATTAATAATATCCTTTACGCTGATCTAAGCTATCGGAAAATCATCTGTTATGACTAACTGTTACACCAAAGGATATCGAGATCGGGTAGCTTTATGACAAGTGAGGAGCCGCTGTTGCCTGTAAACAAGAATACGAGAACGCTTAAACGAGTTCAACCTGAATATGGTGATATGATAGAACCACAAAGTGGCTTAATATGCAAGACCCAGGAAAGAACCATGAGAAGTGTGACCTACATACAATAATTTCAAAAGAATATATATAATAATTCTCAGCTTGGATCTAATCCTATCCTATACACTTGTTTACAAACCGTGAACTAAACAATTTTCAGTTCATTTCTTCACTTTCGTTTTTCGAAAACAAACACTATTCCAAGGAAAGTACCTATTGATGAGTCCGATTTATCAAATTATAAATATAATAACTACTTTATTGAGTCCCCAATTATATAACAGACGTGACTACCTATACATAATATTCTAACGATATTTCAAAAAGAAATATTAATAATAATAATTTCCTTTACATATCACCAGTACAACTAACTCTGATGAACCTCCTTAACTAGCAAACTCTTCGAACCATCTATGAACGAGAACCTCTAACCTCTCCAGTATTGTTGCTATTCCAATTGGTTATTGTAGGAGAGAAAACACATGCTCACGAATTGATGACATGCTTGACTGGAATGGGACGTACTTACCCCACCAGTAAACTACCACTTTAAGTAAACCCAACATGATTGTGTGTACCGAATGACCTGGCGAAGTAATATATTCTATAGTTATATTTAACACCTCTAAGGATCTAGTGTAATATACGGGTGCATTCCAATTTTAACATACTGATTAAATACATAACGGCCAGATGCCTATGTACGGGAGAGACCAGACAAAAACAATTACCCAATGAGGGGTTCGTACCGAGATAATTGTTGTGCAAGTGTGAACCGGTCATGATTGTATAATGCGTACTTGGATAGATAAGGACAGTACGATATTGTTGTATATAGTCTTCGATACCCCATGCAAGCATCGGGTAGTATGCTGTGTTGATATGGGTGACGAATTCCTTCATTACGAACGCTGAACCTTACTTGGCTAAAATTACTTGTCATTAGGTGACAACTGCCAATATATATACAAACTTTGGCCTTTGTTGGGCTAACTTTACATACTATCCTTAGTATACAGACTCGAGAACAGATCTGTGCGATACATACGTGTTAACTGAAATACCTGATTGTTTGTTAATGTGATTCCCTTTGTGATTAGTTGCGTAAGTGAATTTTGTTAATTGTGGGATAACTTGTTATTTTTATAGAATGGCCCCGAAGAAAATAAACACGTCATCTGAGGCAGATGTAGCCGAGATGATCCCTCAGCAACTACAATCAGTACTTCCGACTATAGCAGCACAATTCCCTGCCGATATTGATACAACTATGAATACAAATCAAGTGCCGAATACTAACGCGACAGTAAATACTAATCCCCCAACAAATACTAATACAACTACAAATGCTCCCCCAATAGATTCTTACACTGTCACAACGAATACTCCCCCGTTGAATACTAATGCTACTCTCAATATTGATAATCCCCCACCGAACTTGAACAATAGTCTTAACAACCAAAATCTCCCGCAACGTGGATATCAACTTAAGAACTTCATGTTATGTAAACCTATGGATTTTTGTGGGACTGAGGGACCAAATGGACTGGTAAAGTGGATCGAAAAGACTGAATTCGTCATTAATATCACTAATTGTCCACCAGATTATATTGTTAAATTTGCTACCTCTACATTTGTGGACCACACGCTAATGTGGTGGAATATTGTTGTGGAAATTCGGGGACAAGAGGCAACCAATCGTATGTCTTGGACAGAACTTAAAAATCTTATGACAGAACATTTTTGTCCGATAAACGAAATTCAGAAATTAGAACAAGAACTTTGGAATATAGAAATGAAGGGTGCAGATCACTTGGAGTATACCCACCGCTTTAACGAACTTGCTCGCCTAGTCCCATGGTTAGTTACCCCAGAATCTAAACGTACTAAACACTACATTTGGGGTATAGCCCCCGAAGTCAGAAGTTTGGTTAATTCAACTGGCCCTGTAACTTTCGAAAATGTCGTGTTACAAGCTGGCATTGTCACTTCTGATTTGGTTAGAGGCGGTATGCTGGGAATGCCTGGAGAATCGTCTAGTACAAAACGAACCAAGTATGAGGCGAAGGCACAAGGAAGACAACAGAATAAATGTGCACGCACCACGATGCAAAATTATGCCATTACCAGTTCTTATATGAAACAAGAGAAGTACAAAGGGCTTTTGCCGGTAAGTTGTGTATGGGACTTTAATCCATAATCGACCTGAACAGTCTGTAGCCCTCTAACAAACAATCAATATTCAAACATTAGAGGAAAGTGAGACCGGTAATTTCAATCCTTGTGCATTAACAGTCATCGTGTACTATGCAAGCGGCTATATATTATATTATACGAGTAAGAATGTAACTCGCCACCTTATTCAATTAAAATTTGCGACCCTCAAAATACAAAACCTGAATTGATTTCGGAAACCATAGATAAAGCTCATAATATTAAAAACAAACTAAAAGCCGCTTGAGACTAACCAAAGGACTATACCAATATATGTGAGAAGACAATTTTTTAGAGGTGTTAGTTGAGCTAATGAAACCGACGAGTTAACTTGAGAATACGTGGAACTGTAGAAAATTGCCTTGAAGGTTAACCCCATAGCGTATTAAACAAAATTACTTCACTCCCGATATTTTATATATATCGAATCAGAACGAGTGCCTTACTGACAGGACGAAATTAATACCATTTGAAAACTTTTATATAACTGAAATCTATTAAGAGACTTGTGAAATGTTGAGCGGGGAAAATCAAACAGTTACAACACAATAACATCTCAATGAATAAAATTCAGTGGAATCTACAACGGGGAATCAAACGTGTTCGGAAACAGAAAAAACGAATTACGAAACAAATACTTATAAACTATTCCCTAATGGGACGTAATTGGCATATTGGGGGAGAATGTGACATTTGTGACAAAACCGAATACACCTTAGTATTCGTTTGTCGAATAAGCGATTAACTGCTTATGGTGTATCGAACAAACGATTAACCAAACGGGTTTGGTTATGACCCAGATATATCGGGGGGGGGGGGGGTATGCGTCCATTACAAGACAACATATTGATATTAAGGCCTTAGTAAGATAGCAAGCTAGTTAAACGAAAGCATGCTCGTTTAACTACCCGCTATAGATTTAAACGCGAAAGATAGTTCCGAAACAAGCATTGTATCATCTGTTAAGCCGAAAACTACTTACCAAAAACTTTTTGGGGTCAAGCCCGCCAAAGTGGAAAAAAGAAAAAAAAACCTTTTTATATATTATTCTTTTATATAAAATTCTAAACACATCCTAAACCAAAATATCTGGACCTGCTGCTGTTCCATCTTGTTCTTCAAGCTTCCAAGCCAAAAACCAAAGGTAAACATCAAAAGTTTGTTAATTTGAACTTGTTTAAACATGTTTTAATCCATAAGATTAAGGTTTGATTAGTAAAAATCACTTCTAACCATGCAAACCATTAAAATGATCCAAAAACAGATTTTGATCCTAAACACATGTACTAAGCTGAAACAAATAAATTTTTGGCCACAAACACGGATTAGAGGGTTTTAACAACGTTTTTACTGTTCAAAAGTTTGGTTTAGAACCCTAACCGAAACCCTAATTTTCATGGATGGTCACTTGATGATAAATGCTTGGTTTTTAATATAGGACCTGTACTTAGCTTTTATAGAAACACAAGAACCTGGAAATTGGATTAAGAGAGAGAAAACAACCGAAAACCGCAAAGGTAATGCCGAAATGTTTGATTACGGGCTGTTTAGGCTAAGGCTATGATGTGCATATTTTTAGGTCATGAAATTTTTCAGGGATATCAGGGATCATATCAATGAGTCTCTGTCCAAATTTGGTAATTTTTCGACAATCCGAGAATATTTGGCGAATTTATTACCGAATTGGGACGTTTATTTGGGAAAAATAGTTAAAATACATGATAATTTATGAAATTTTGTGGGGAACTCAGATTTGATATATTATGATCACATATGTAATTTGGGGTCATTTGAAAAACATAGGTATGTTTTGTGCATTTACGTTTACTCGAATTTTCATAGTCGTTTTTGGCTCGAAAATGATATTTGGTAAGATTGTTAGCTTCTAAAATTTCTACAGGTTAATTTGGGAAGTTTTTTGGTCCCTCATGAATTTTGCGGATTTTTCGGAAATCATTTGGTATAAACGAATGATTTTCGGGCTAAATATAGCATATACAATATTTTTTTATAAATTTATATATCAGTAAATAATTCTAGAAATATTTTTATAAAAATCTACCTATTTTATTTGATTGGGGTCTAAATTTTCATGATCTAATGATTAACGGATAATTAATTATGCTAATTTGAAGATTAAAGAAATTCAATTGTTACGAAAACCGGCAAGTTCGTGATTAACGAACCTGTTGGAATATCAGAACATCAAAAACGATCAAAATTCTTATTTTCGGATTAATTATGTAAAAAAAACTTTTTGTGAGAAATTCGGACAATTTGGATAAATTGTGCGCGTATTTCTCTAACTCAAACTGAATAAACGTAAACGAGCCCCATAGCCAATCCAAACCCCTAAATTGTAATCTTTCTTTATAACTTAATGATGTGGTCTAAATTATACATATTATTATATAAATATTCCATACTTTTAAGTGTTTTGAGCCAAGTTTTTGTTGAGTACTATTATTATTTAGTTTATATTTAAAGTTTAAAGGTTTCAATAGTCAATAAGCTAAAGTGGCACATTTTTAATAAACTTGAGACCGAAGAATTAAACATTAACCAGTTTTATTTATTATGATTTTCAAATTTCATAAGAGTAGAGTAATATGTTAGCTATGAAAAAAAAATCATTTACGTTAATAATAGATTTCTTATTTATGAATTAAAAACAAAAGAGCAAAAAAAAATACTAAAGAATTAATGTGAAGTGATGCTTGTGTTTTCCTTTTCCATTTCTACACAATAACGAATAAAGGAGATTTAATTTATTATTATCACTTTAAATGTCATGCAGATTCAAAGATGGGCCCCACCACACATCAAAAGGTTTAAGCTATATGGGCTTCGGGTGTCAGCAATTTGGCTTGGACAAAAAGTTATAATATGAAAAATAAAAAGAAAAGGGTTTGAGATATTGATAAGGGGTGGTGGCTGTTTTTGGAGGCGACAACAACCAAGATTTTTAATGGTGGTTGTTTGATTTCTGGTCATAACAAGATATAAAAAGAAGAGCACGTTTCTTGTTGGAGTTGAGGGCTTTCTTGGTTAATAACTTCTCATCGTTATTATTCAACTTTAATATTTTCTTTTGTCATGAACTTAGTTATTGAACTCATATATTTTATTTTCTTGAACATGATTGTTGGCTAAACTCTTTTTAGTTATCTAGGCTTGGATTGATGTTTTGTTATTGATTAAGGGTTTAAACGGTTTTCGGGAATTGTTTATTGGGTTTTTATTAATTAAAAGTTTCAATCAGATTTATTAGAAGTTATTTATGCATATTTACTTTTGATTTGTGCTTGAATGAATGTTTCACATGTCGCTTGATTGAAGGTCTTTCGATTATTGGTGCATGTTAGGGTTGTTTACTGTGTGTTTGCAACATGTTTATGGTTTATTGAGCTCATTCACCATAGAAACTGATTTTAAGCATATTATTAGAAGTTTATATTCTTACTTGCTTAGATATCCGACGGGTGATAAGTTGTCGGGTTTGTCTTTATTATTAGGATTTTAGGTTGAACTGTTTGACCGGAAGTTTGCCTAGTTTTCCCTAGTTTCATTGTTTACCCGTGTCCTTTAGATCTCTTCTAGACCACCCCGTGTACTTAGGTGCATTGAGATAGTGAAACCGACGGGTTAGCTGTTTTCTAGGGTAATTAATCATAATTGGTGAACTGACAGGGGAGCCAATAAGCCGGTGCTTTTACATGATCTTTAGGATTTCGTCTTAGGAGACACCTTGAGAGTGATTAGGGATCCATTAGGTTTCATAGGGTTCATATTTTTAGATTCTTGGTTCCAGTAGCATTTTCCCGTAACCGATAAAAGCCCGAGTCATCACAATTCAGATTCCTTGCCTAGATAACGCCTTTCTCATTAGTGTTTTCATCTAAGTCTTAGAATTTTAAGTTTAATTTATTAGTTTAAATTAGTCTAAGTAATAACTAGTTTTATAACAAAATAAATAAAAATCCAAAAAAATCTTTTTCTTAATTATTAGTTTATTTAGCTTTTAGAATCTAGTTTCGTTAATTCAAATAAGTGTCTCTAGGGTTCGATATTCCCGGACTTCCCATAGTTATTCTACACCCGATAGGTGCACTTGCCTGTTGCTAGTGGTTTGGTTTAGGGTATTCTAGGTTTTTATTACTAGTTGTGCTAGGTTGATTAATTGAAATATTTTTATATACCACTTTTAGGCACATCACTTAATCATTTTATCAACCAACACGTTTACCCATGTTTACCTCCTCATAACTATTTTCCAAACGCGTAAACGAGCAACTTGGCCCAGCTGGTAAAACGGAGAAACTGAGCCAAGTTCGATTTTAAACATCAGACATTGAACAAAATCACAATCTAAGCCTATTGACACTTTCTGTGTGTTACAGCCACGCCCAGACTAGCTATATAGCCCAACTTAGTATAAAGATTATAATAATACTAAAATATTAATATTATTATAATATGACTATAGGGACTAAGTAATAGCAAGGGAAACAAACCCCAAGCTGATATCGCATTGAGTGCCTACAAAACCGTGAGTTTCATGACCCTTATTTTCCAACTGTTTACGAACTTTTTGGGGTGAAAAGCAAAGTTGCATACGTTATATATCTCGAAATGGTTCAGGATATAAATTACCTGAACGTTTACATACAAAAAATCCCTACAAACATAACGATTGATTACGTGCGAATGAATGATAAATTAAGGAGACATGGTACGAATACCAAAACATAATGAAATTACACGTGACAACACGTTTATACAAATACGTTGTGTACTGTTAAACATAATAAGCTGGGTGAATAACGTGGTCTGTAAAGGCCATGGGTGAATAACGTGGTTTGTAATGGCCATGGGTGAATAACGTGGTCTGTAACGGCCATGAGTGAACAACGTGGTTTGTAACGGCCATGGGTGAATAATGTGGTTTGTAATGGCCATGGGTAAACAACGTGGTCTGCAACGGCCATAGGGATAACGTGGTCTGTAACGGCCATGGGGATAACGTGGGCAGTTGAGGCCATGAGGATATTGTGGGCGGAAGGGGGGCCACAGTGTTTGGTGATACGTGATAAATACCATATATGTGCATAAACAAATATATATATATATATATATATATATATATGTGTGTGTGTGTATGTCTATATACATGCTATGTGAATAGGCGTAGGAAATAATGTGGTGTGGGAAATACTAATTATTTGTGTATACGCTGTATAATGTTTGATTTCAAGTGGTACGGCTGTGGGCGGAAAGGGGTCCACAGTGGTTGATGTTACGCGGAACCGTTGTGGGCGGAAGGGGGGCCACAATGGTTGATTTTATGTGGAACCGTTGTGGGCGGAAGAGCGGCCACCGTGGTTGATGTTACGCGGAACCGTTGTGGGCAGAAGGGTGGTCACAGTGGTTGATTTTATGTGGAACCGTTGTAGGCGGAAAATGGAAACACGCAATATAAACAAACAGTCACGATTTTATCGCAATTTCGAATTTATATTATAAACTTACATACATGCATATGTACACACAAAGATACGGTTGTACATATATACTTAAGTTAATGCATTTTTATATACGCGCGTACATGCAAACTACGAGACTGTGTGGTACGCAGAACTAATTTCGTTAAAACTTTTGAAACTCACCAACTATTTGTAGTTGACCTTTCTTTAAATATGCATTTCAGGTAATCAGAAAGGTGGAGTAGATTGATTGTGTGTTGCTTGTTGGATTGTGATTGATGCTGTTAGCATTTTATTTCGAAGTAAATTTATTGAAGAACCAGCTTTGATTGTATCACCTAGTTTGTAAAAGACGTTAGAACGATGTAATATATTGTAAATTAGTTAGTAATGTTTCTTTATGAACAATGTATTTGATACCAGTAGTATCTGTTACATTTCCGTTTTACACTTCCGCCGATCGCTCAACGGGGTGTGACACCATCTCATCGGAACTAAAAATACCAATAGACCACATAATCGGACTTCACTCGCTCTAGAGACAGTCACTTGCCTCATGGTCAGTATGTTTGTAGTGTGCCCACTACAAAGCATATATGTATGGATCCAGACACATGTGTATTTTAGCCTGAGTGTTTAGTACTACCTTGTATCAAAACGTTTTAGAGGATTTGAACCAAACCTCATGTAAATACTCTCAAAACTCTTTTACATATAGATAACAGCCCATAGTTTAAAGAGTAAATATCTTTTCAAAGAGACAGTACATAGATGTATCCACGTCATAAAACATTTCACACTATAAAAAGGTTGGACGTATTCACCTTTATTCTTGATTAGTGTATCTTTCTGATTTATGCATTCTTTCTATTTCGGACCTATAGTATGAGAACAACCTTTGTATAAATATCTAGATCAACGATCTAGCTTTAGACCTATAGTCTGTTTCGTATAGCATAACCTTGACAATCATTTCTTTCTATAAAACATTTGGACCTTTAGTCCATTTGTTTATTCACTAATCATATACAATGTTTCTTCTTCAGGAAGAAACATCTATTTTGGGTTTCTTCTTCAAAAGGAAACTTTAATTTAAGTATAAACTTTGCATATATTTCTTAACCATAAATAGATATTATTTTATATCTCATGTTTCTTAATCACAAAGAAACAATACTTTGACTATAACCCTTACTTATGAACAGGTATATTATACTTATCAGTAATCAAGGTTCGGGCTATACCCCCGACTATGGTCTAAGCCATTATAATAATAAAATAATACTTAAACGGAACCCCTACCTCACACGGAGTTTATTTGCCTGAGCTTGCACGAGCAGCACTTCTACTTCTTTATCACGTATTGAAATTTAAACCGTCGGGACCTTGCCTCTAGCTCGCTTAATCAATCTACACGCAGAACTCCAATTTATGCACGACTTATGAGGAATCAGGACCTCGAAACCTCACAAGGGTCAGGCACGTTCCTCAATACTAAGTGTGTGTTTGTGGAGGTGTTTTTGGGATGCTTTTGGTTCAAACCCGTAACTCCCCTTTTATAGGCAAGTTTTGGCCACCATCGCGTAGCGCGATGGGGCTTTTCCCTCGGCCGTCGCGTATCGCGACGCCGCAATTCGCCAAATTCTGCCACGTTTTGACACGTGGTTGGACACGTGTATCTGGTTTCTAACGTGGTCATCGCGTAGCGCGATGCCTCCTTTAATTTGGGCCATCGCGTAGCGCGACACCCCTTTTTCTCAATTCCTAGGAAACTACATCGCGTAGCGCGATGAGGACTATAATCTTCCCATCGCGTAGGGCGATGGGCCTTGAAAACCAAAATTTTTAATTTTGTACCCTCTAAGTTTCAAAATTGACTTAGTCCAAACTTGAATAGGTTATTCTCGAGATGTTACATGTAACTCCTTCAATTTTTAGAATTTTCATTCATTGGGTAAGAGGTGTTTTTTTTTCATTCCTTAAAAGAATGGAATGAATGAAACTAATTATTATTAATTATTTTTATTCGGTTTAAAGATCTCGTCACAATGTGCGAGTCCTAAAACTAAGTATTATTATTAATTCTATTTATTTATTTATATATATTATTATTACTTATAATAATAATAATAATAATAATAATAGTAATAATAATAATAATAATAATAAAGAAATGAATTATTTCATTCCTACATAATAACAGGACAAGATAATGGATTGGTAACGTTCCATTTTATTCCTTTGTCCAATCCATTACCTTTTCCACTCCATTCCTTGATTTATTCCATTATCTAATATCAAATATACCCCCAAGATTGAATATTTATTAGACCGTGTGTAGTGGGTGTCATACCAACCAAAAACACCCCCAAAGCTTCGGTTAACACTGCCCACCCTGAGAGCCATGATTTGAACAAAGTTTATGCCGACACGTAAATAAAACTAAGAACGTCTCAATCGTATATTCAAATTTAATAAAACTTTATATTTCAAAAGTTATAAAGGGAAACCAAACATGAGTGAAATTTAATTATTATAATATGATGTTAGAAAAAAAAAACAAATAAAAGGCTATGCATGTCGTCAAAGAGGAGTTTGAGGCCAAACATGTTATGAAAATAAAAAATGGTAGAGGCGACGAGTTTGTTAGTAGACATTACTGGAATTTGAAATTTTGAGGAACATTTTGGAATTAGCTATAAAAATGACATTTTGGGAATTTTCTTTGTGAAATTTAAACTCGATACTTTTTAACCTTGTGTTTAAAAGGTTTTGTCGTTTTCAATTACCACCAACCTCATTTATACTTATTATTAATATTAACTAATTGATATTTAAGTATTTTGAGTATATGTACGCTTATTTACGTGTCGGTGGACCATTTCAATTTATATATATATATATATATATATATATATATATTATATATATATATATATATATATATATATATTTCGTTTTTTAGCTCCAGAACCGTAATAAACGAACCAAAGCCAACCAAATTCGTGTCGAGTTACCGCCTCAATGGCTGGGTTTGCCAACCAAATTGATGCCGTTTTAACATTTCCTTATATGCTCTTAATCTATGTTAATTTGATGAATTAATTTTTTGGGTTTGACGTTGATCAAATTATGGTGTCTACACCGTAAAGAATGTAACCGATACCGACCAAATTCGAGTCGACTCACTGTCATTTGCTCAGGTTTCACCAACGCCTAAATTTCAATGCGGGGGTTTTGCTAGCTGCCCCGGCGCAACACGCCGGGTAAAAAAAATGAGTTGAAGTATGTGTAACGCCCGTTAATTCCGGTTTCAAGAATTAAAGCTCGTAGAGTATGTATAGTTCTCGGGATTTATCCGACGTTTCTCAGGAGCCTTTACGTCATCCCGGTACGTTAAAGAACCTAACTTTTCCTTCCATTTTGCCTTACACTTCAACCTGGAGGGACTAGAGTGTAATAGGTTATGTTATAACATAAACTAACCCTAGCCCCCCCCCCCCTTTGTTGCGATCGGCAGGAAGCAAGGACCCAAGACCCACGAATTTTTCTTTTTGCAGCCAAGTCTAAGCCTTAGAACTTCAATTCAAGGTATGTACTACGATTCCCCAAGTCTTTTACACCATAATTAATCGTTATAACGCGCGTATTGATTGATTTATGGCTTGTTGTAGGCTAGCTGGGTGGCTGTCCAATTGAGCGTTTTCGGGGCTGTTTTGAGTGAGGTTTTTGCACCAAAATCCTCCTAGGTATGTGTGGTACATCATACATAAAAACCGTATTCATTGAAGGTGTTTAGGTCGGTCAATCGATTTTAGTTCGAAAACTAGGGTTTACCGGGTATAGAATTGGCAATTGTTGAGTTTGATGCGTTAATCGATCGAATGACCAACCGAATCAGTTTGTACAGCCCTAGGGGGATTAAGGGCTGTGGGAAAATTATTTTTTTGATACTCGGGGCTGATTTGGTTGGTGATTGGTCAATCGAGTCGGCGGTGCGCGAATTGTCGTTTAAATGTTAAATTGAGAGTTGTAAAAAGGAACCGTCAACCCTATCAACTCGGGTGACATAATTATAATGTATGAAAAGATTAAGATGGGAATTTGGTCCATTTGGGGCTGATTTGTTTGACAATTGGTTTTAAGATTTATTACGCGCGTATTCGACTCGATTTGATTACCTACGGGTGAGTTGTGCATCATGGTTAGCCCCAACCATGATCGTAGGGTGGATTTGGTTAATTGAAAGGTTCTAGGGGCTGAGATAAAGTAATTGGGTATGAGTTGGGCCTCGGGCCAAGTTGTTGGGCCTCGGGCCAAAGTGTTGGGCTTGAACGGCCCATTAGGCAAGTGTGTTCTTACGACCCAGTTTAGTGACGCGTTGTGTGCAATTTACAGGCCCTTACTTGTGAGTGAGCACTTAGGGAGTCCTTAGCTCGTTGCTGGTGTTTGGTTAACCTAAGGTGAGTTCTTGATGCCCCGTTTAACTCTTTTTAAGTTTTGGGCTAGCATGCACACCTAAGCGATTTTGCTTGATGAAATGTTTTAAACGATTTTACATAGGCTTGCTAGTATTAGAAGGCCTTGGAATGTTAAATAATGTGTGTATGTATATATGTATTATAGAATGGCCAATATTTGGCGAATGTTGTAGTCATCTCGACTACTGAATGTTGCGTATGCCTACTTTGTGTTTGCATGCGTTGAGTGTTACGTGTTTGGGTTGTACGTTTGCTCGACCCTAAATGTTATTATTGAATGTTATATATATATATTTATATATATAGGAATGTACGTATAGAGATGTTCATACGTAAGGATGATTATTTATTAAATGTGATGACCTAACTGATGTAATTCCGTTTACAGTTTTAAAACCGTTGGAATGATTATTAAGACTTTTGTTACTTATTTAAAACTTGAACTCACTCAACTTAAGCTGACTTTGTGTGCATGTTAGTGTGAGTTTCAGGTTAGGGAGAGGATATAGAATGTGTGTATGTATATATATATTATAGAATGGCCAATATTTGGCGAATGTTGTAGTCGTCTCGACTACTGAATGTTGCGTATGCCTACTTTGTGTTTGCATGCGTTGAATGTTACGTGTTTGGGTTGTACGTTTGCACGACCTTGAATGTTATTATTGAATGTTATATATATATATATTTATATATATAGGAATGTACGTATAGAGATGTTCATACGTAAAGATGATTATTTATTAAATGTGATGACCTAACTGATGTAATTCCGTTTACAATTTTAAAACCGTTGAAATGATTATTAAGACTTTTGTTACTTATTTAAAACTTGAACTCACTCAGCTTAAGCTGACTTTGTGTGCATGTTAGTGTGAGTTTCAGGTTAGGGAGAGGATATAGAATGTGTGTATGTATATATATATTATAGAATGGCCAATATTTGGCGAATGTTGTAGTCGTCTCGACTACTGAATGTTGCGTATGCCTACTTTGTGTTTGCATGCGTTGAATGTTACGTGTTTGGGTTGTACGTTTGCACGACCTTGAATGTTATTATTGAATGTTATATATATATATTTATATATATAGGAATGTACGTATAGAGATGTTCATACGTAAAGATGATTATTTATTAAATGTGATGACCTAACTGATGTAATTCCGTTTATAGTTTTAAAACCGTTGAAATGATTATTAAGACTTTTGTTACTTATTTAAAACTTGAACTCACTCAGCTTAAGCTGACTTTGTGTGCATGTTAGTGTGAGTTTCAGGTTAGGGAGAGGATATAGAATGTGTGTATGTATATATATATTATAGAATGGCCAATATTTGGCGAATGTTATAGTCGTCTCGACTACTGAATGTTGCGTATGCCTACTTTGTGTTTGCATGCGTTGAATATTACGTGTTTGGGTTGTACGTTTGCATGACCTTGAATGTTATTATTGAATGTTATATATATATATATATATATATATATATATATATATATATATATATATATATATATATATATATATATATATATATTTATATATATAGGAATGTACGTATAGAGATGTTCATACGTAAAGATGATTATTTATTAAATGTGATGACCTAACTGATGTAATTCCATTTACAGTTTTAAAACCGTTGAAATGATTATTAAGACTTTTGTTACTTATTTAAAACTTGAACTCACTCAGCTTAAGTTGACTTTGTGTGCATGTTAGTGTGAGTTCCAGGTTAGGGAGAGGATGCCTTATCGCTTGGACGTGCACGAAGCTACTTGGACGGTGAAGAGCATACGGGATTTGAAGACTTTATTATTAAAAATTTCCCTTTAAAAATTTTTATTAAAGATAACTATGTTGGTTTTGGGCAAAATTCCCGGGTTTTGGGAACTTGTTTTATGATTTACGTTTTCTGCTGAATTTTACTCTGAAATTGGTTACTTAATGGAACGATTAATTTTGTTTTAGTTTAAATATTTTATAAATGTTTTGTATGATTACCAACTGTGGGGTTCCCGGGGTTTGGGGCCTTACAGTATGACTATCATTGACATTACGGATTTTTACTGTAATAATCTTTTAATTCAACATTTTGTTTATATTGTTATCTCCATTTGAAATGAGTTGATATTATTCTTAATTTATATATAAGTATAAAGAAAAAGAATATGATATCTTTAAATATATGTTATAAGACTTGAACAATAGAATACCGAACAATGGAAAAAAAGGGTCCGAAGCCGGGAGAGCCAACTTCAAGAATGACTCATGTCTTCATACAGACAGGTCAATAGGAATTGATGAGTACCGTCTCCGCATGGTAAACTAATCATAACTATTAGCTTTGTTAACTATTTTACATTTAACACTTATGAACTACATACTCATTTTTTTAGGAAAAAGAATAGGGTGATAAGGTTAAATTTAGGTCAGTGTTTATCAAGACCCACACCATCAAAGAGTGCAAAAAGAGATTAAGGGATGGGAAGATCACTAAAAAAGACTTGGAAGAGTTAGAGTTTATTACCACCCGTGCTAAATGTTCATACGTGAATTATGTTTTTAGTCATTGTGTATAATTGTTGTATCAACTTTTAGTACAATATCATGCCTTTGGTTTTGGTACGTTGTAGGTCTCGTATATAAAACAACTTCAAAAGTTGCACGGGAACATGGATTGTGATGATCTTAGCGTGTGGGAGAGTTTGCATCCCGAGTGTTAGGGTCGACCGTTTTTCGGGGTAGGATCTGCTGATCCACTTTTTGTGGTAACGGGGACACCATCCTCCACAGCTTGCGGGTCATATGGTGATGCTCGACAATCACAAAAGGTATCGTTATTGTAGTTATTATTGTTGTTATAATTATTATCTTAGTATTGTTTTGGCATTTTTGTTGCCGGGCAAGTCGGACCAGTTTTGTACATATTGAATAGTTAATATCTCGAATTTCATTGTTAGTTTCCATTTCAATTCATATTAAATTCTATAGGTAGTTTCCATTGAATAGTCCATATAGATCTTCACAATCACATTAAATTCTACAGCTAGTTTCCATTTCAATTTCCACCCAACTTGAATTTCATTGTTGATTATAAATGTTATAATTAACATAATGCCATTTTGTTTGAACATTTGCTATTATTATTTGGATTAATATTAATAATTAGATTATAATATGCTGCTCTATGTTTTTTTTTTAATATTCAAATATATACAATGGTCAGGTGGCAAAACTCAAAAACAAATTTTAAACCCAATTATATTATTTTGTTAACGATTAACTGACCCATAACCGGCTTGTTATAACCTTCAAAACCGATTAACCGAAACCGTCATAACGGATCGGTTATGGTTATCGTTATCCATTAACCGCCATATCGGTTATGGCTATGGGTATGAGCCAATAACGCCCCAAATCGATTCATGCACACCCCTAGATAGTATTATACATTGTTAGCTAATTTTTATATATTTTTAGACTTCGGAATGATTTTGTTATATTAACTCGTTAGTTAATACGTTTGGATTAATATGCACAAATATGGCTCTTAACATTCTTTGAAGTTAATCATAAGAGATCATTTGTTATGTATATGTGTTAGTAAAAAACATTTGGTTAATTATGTATTAATTATATATCTTTTGGCAAATTCTAGCTCCTAAAGGTTCAAACGGAAGTAGAAAAGGTACTAGAGACCCAAAAAGAAATACAAGTTCTCTTAGAACAACAACAATAGTAGCGGGAAAAAGAACGGGCCGAACATGAACAAGAGCGGGAAAAAGAACGCGTCGAACGTGAAAAAGAACGGGAAAAAGAGTGTGCCGAACGTGAGGAATGACAAAAAATGATGGAAGAACAGTTGCAGAAATTTGTGGGCAAGTAAAAAACTTTCGTCTTGTTATGTGTTAATTTTGTATTAAAGAACGTGTGGTCACATCAAATGCTTGCTATTATTATTCTATGATTGTAAATGGGCTTTTTTGAAAACTTTTATATATATACATATTTGCATGTTCCTACAGCAAAATTTTGGTTTACAATTCATAAAAAATGTAAAATGTTTTATTACTTGCAGAAAGTTTGTGGCAAATTTATGCACTTTTTTGTAGATTTTTTTTCATATTTTGTAGGAAGTTTGTGGAAACTTTTATTAAAGTTTTATAGCAAGTTTGTAGCAAACATTTATAAGAATTTATGGCAATTTTGTAGCAAGAATTTGTAGGAAGTTTGTGGAAAATTTTATTAATGTTTTGTAGCAAATTTGTAGTAAACATTTTTAAGATTTTATGGCAAGTTTGTAGCAAGAATTTGCAGGAAGTTTGTAGTAAAATTTTTAAAGATTTTGTGGAAATTTTGTAGCAAATTTTTAATGTTTTTTTTGGAAATTTTGTAGAAAATTTTATTAAAATTTTGTAGCAAGGTTGTGACAAAGTCCATTAACATTTTGTGACGATTTTGTCACAATAAGAACTTAATTAAATATCTTTACCGATTAATTAGTTTTACTAATGTTATCAATAATTTAAAATATTTTAAATAATACGGTAACAAACTTGTAATAAAGTGTTGAGAAAAGGTAAACAAAACTATTGTGGCAAAATTGTCACAATTATTGCGACAATTAGCATTTTTAGTAAATTTGAAGCAAAATTTGTCGGAAATTGCCAGTAACGGAATTTGCCACGGCTTTTTTTTTCCTCTCAAATCAGGTTTGTCGAAAAATTGTGGCTATAAGCTTTTACCAGAATTTTGCTACAAAAACTGTTGTGGCAAATTGACTAGTTTTCTAGTAGTGAAAAATGTTGGAGCAAGAATGTAACGATACAGATAGTATATTAGCTGGTTAATTGTAACATGTACTCTTTGCAAATTTAATATTGGTTATGGACAAGTGTCACACCCTCAAAATCCACTAACGGAGTTTTACCGTCAGAGGGTGTGAACTGGCAGGATCGGAATCATTAGTTATAACCAAACCAAAGAAAAACGTTTAAATGAAAGTAAATGCGGAAGCGTAAAACCTTAATTCAAAAGTTGCGTCACGCAGGACGACTTAAAAACCAAAAGTAACTGTTTAAGTTTAAATTTGCAGAATAAAAGTGTTTTCAATAATGCATGCTCCTAAACCGCGCGCCCGCCTCGGCTACCTGAGAATAACATACTAAAAGTGTCAACACAAGGTTGGTGAGTTCACAAGTAAGATAAGATAAATTGTTTAGCGTTTTGCGTAACCTCGTTACGACGTTTAAATGTTGCGTAACCTCGTTACGGCGTTTGAGTGTGTAACCACGTTACAACGTTTAAGTATTGCGTAACCTCGTTACGACGTTTGAGCGTGTAACCATGTTACAACGTTTAAGTGTTGCATTACCAGATAGTGTTATGTCAAATTATATATCGATAGGTAGCTAATCTATACAACAAGTATTGCTAAGTGGTTCGCGACCGAAGCTGACTGTTTATCAAGTGCCCGTCACCAGGTCCTCCAGACCATGGTATGTGTTAGCCCAAATTTACACCCACTCAACCTCCAGTTGAGCTATAACGTCGGGTGGGGTTTGTCAAACCCAGTAGTACTACCCAAAAGTGACTCGCTATTCCAAATATTAACCGGTCCGATGTGTGGGACTTCAAGTTGTTACAAATGCCGCTTAGCCTTTACAAGTGATATATAATTTATAACAAAATCTTTCATATGCGTTTATCTCAGAAAATATGTTTATCGGAGTATGTTATCTCCCCCAAGTGAAAACGTTTGAAAGCAGTTTAAGAGTGGGGTAAAGTGAACTCACTGTTTGCGAAGAATATCCGATCTAGATCACCGAGTGATGCGCGTCGTAGAAAACTCTCTAGCGTTCTAAAACAACAAGGAGATTTTCTAAGTATCGGAACGTTTAACGAGTCTCTAGACTCGGCACATAATACCTATGCACGTAACATGTTTCGTTTGTGTATTGTGTGTGACTCTACAAGTACAATCGTGATACGACATATGAGTGAGCAATTACTTCCGTGTCATGTGTTAATAACCTACTTACTAGCAATAATTCCCGTAAGGGCAATTTGGTCAACAAACAAAGACTAACTAACCAATATTTCCCGCAAGGGTAATTTGGTCAATTCATGGCAATCAACTAGCAAATATTTCCCCGCAAGGGTATTTTGGTCAAAATTACAACAATTATATAGAAACTACCATATTTCATGCATTCCTATACAACTCAGCAGCTAGTTTCGTTATGACAGAATTTCTACTTGAAAGATTGTACTAGTTCACCGATTATAATGTCTCAATTAATTCACCAAAAATTACCACAGAAACATACATGTCTTAGGTTTCCAGAACATATTTTATCTTATTTTTATTCCATATAGATTGCTCACAATGATCAAAACATTACAGCTAACTTATATCAGCCAGATTCATGCACATCAGAATGTTATTTGCAATTCCCGTTAAACGAAAAATCCAATAAATGCAAGACCACTTGGGTTTGGTTCCTAACTCAGTGAGTCAACTTCCAGAAGTGGAACCAACCCAATTGGTCTCGTGGTTCATGAGATATAATATTTACAATATAACCTAACAGCAGGTCTAACAGCTCAGCTTTGCATCACGTTTTTGTAAAATCATAAAAGTATACTTCTACTTATCCAAAAATTACGAATTTATACTTTATAGAAACTAGACTCAACCTAGTTTACTGCAGTACCCACAATCTCAATCAATTTTCACGTTTACACTTCGTTACAGTCAGTTAAACATCGTATATACATTCTGTCCAGAATCTGTTCACATCAAAACTCAACATAACCATAACCTATGAACTATCATGCATCCATATAACCTTCTAGATACTATAACTACTATCCATGCATATCAATCATACCATACATACAAGATTAGGGTTTGTGTTCTAATTCAAATCAAAGACAATCAATGAATCATGTAACAACATCAAGAATCATATTAATCTATCATCCAACTATCAAGAATCATATTAATCATATAACACCTAGAATCGGCTGAGTTAGGGTTTGTATACAACTCATTAAACATCAAAATTACACAACAAGGAGGTAAGGGATGATCAAGTATACCTTCCTAGCACCTAGTTCTTGGATTAAACTCTTGATTTGATGTGTGTGTGTGGAAGATTGTGGACGGCAGCCGTGAGTAGGGAGGAGCAAGGGGCCGATCGGGTTTTTAATAATAATAATAATAGTTAGGGTTTAGAGTTTATGTTATATTTATAGGCCAACAAGTTACATTCTAGTCCCTAAACTTCCAATTGTTGTTTTTCTCTAGAACATTCCATCATACTTGAACAATAAGTTAACATGACCATACTATTATCACATAGCACATAATCCTAACACATAATAATCATATAATTAGTGTCTTGACGTTTGTCGTTTATTTGTCAATCGTTTGCGTTAACTCGTTTGCGTTTCGGTGCAAATCCCGAAAGACTACACATGTAGTAAGTGTTAAGCGTCATTTAAACCCTAGTTTAAATGTAATGAAGTGTGCGTTAAAGATTCAACAATCTTAAAGTTTGAATTGACGGAGTTGAGTTAACGAGGTTAACCTGAAATTGACGATTGTCACATCATTCCCATGTTAAAGAATTTTCGTCCCGAAAATTGAGTCAAGTCGTGATGAGAGCCTGAAAAAGTAAGAAAAATTTTCAGTTTGTCATATCATCCCCTAGTAGAAAGAAATTTCGTCCCGAAATTTAGTTCATACCTCCGGTGATGTTTGACGGTTTGCCGGGTTTCGCGGTTTCCGGTGTTTGGTTAGCCCTTCAAAAAGGTGAGGATACTTTTTCATCATTTGATCCTCGCGTTCCCACGTGAACTCCGGTCCACGTCTCGAGTTCCAACGAACCTTAACGATTGGAATTTTGCTGTGTTTGAGCGTTTTGGTTTCCCAATCCAAAACCTCGACTGGTTCCTCAATGAACCGTAACTGTTCATCAACTTGTAGTTCCTCCAAAGGGACTACTTGGGTTTCATCAGATAGGCATTTCTTCAAATTTGATACGTGGAATACATCGTGTACGCCACCGAGTTCTGTTGGTAGATCCAGTCGGTACGCCACCGGACCAATGCGCTCAGTTATCCGGTACGGACCAACATATCGCGGGTTAAGTTTGTTTCGCTTACCAAAGCGAACCACACCTTTCCAAGGTGAGACTTTGAGTAACACTCGATCGTTTACTTGAAATTCGAGAGGTTTTCGGCGCTTGTCGGCGTAACTCTTTTGTCGATCTCGTGCTGCTGCCATGCGATTTCGGATTTGAACAATCTTTTCCGAAGTTTCGAGTACCAGTTCCGGACCAGTGATTTGGCTATCACCCACCTCTGCCCAGCAGAGTGGTGATCGACACTTCCGTCCGTACAGCGCTTCAAACGGCGCTGCCTTAATGCTTGCGTGGTAGCTGTTATTATACGAAAACTCTACCAAGGGTAAATGGGGTTCCCAACTTTTTCCGAAATCTAAGACGCATGCACGCAACATATCCTCCAGGGTCTGAATAGTCCGTTCACTTTGCCCATCCGTCTGAGGATGGTATGCGGTACTCATATCAAGACGTGTGCCCAGTGCGCTTTGCAGCGACTTCCAAAAGTGTGAGGTAAAACGAGAATCTCGATCGGAAATGATCGAGACAGGCACTCCGTGTCTCGACACTACTTCCTTCATGTAGACACGAGTCAGTCTTTCCATTTTGTCTGTTTCTTTAATCGCTAAGAAGTGTGCCGATTTAGTCAATCGGTCAACGATCACCCAGATGGTATCGCATCCCGTCGGTGTCTTAGGCAAACCCGTAATAAAGTCCATTGAGATTTGTTCCCATTTCCACATTGGGAGTTCCGGCTGTTGCAGTAGACCAGATGGTTTCTGGTATTCTATCTTGACTCTGGCACAAGTCAAACATTTGCTCACGTAGGTTGCAATGTCGGCTTTCATGTTCGGCCACCAGTAAAGTTCCTTTAAATCATGATACATTTTATCTGAGCCAGGGTGGATAGAATATCGGGACTTATGAGCTTCGTCCATCACTAGGGTTCTCAACTCTCCGTATCGTGGAACCCAAATCCTGTTCTCAAAATATCGGACCCCGTCCGACCTGGTTTCAAATTGCTTGCTCATGCCCCGCATGAGTTCCGATGGAAGATTATCATCTTTCAAAGCTTCCAGTTGCGCATCGCGAATCTGATCGGGTAAACTGGCATGAATCGTGAGTTGCAATGCTCTCACCCGTCTGGGTTTATCTGATTCTTTTCTGCTAAGGGCGTCGGCCACCACATTGGCCTTGCCAGGGTGGTACTTGATGGCACAATCATAGTCTTTAAGCAGCTCGACCCAACGACGCTGTCGCATGTTCAGCTCTTTCTGATCGTAGATATGTTGGAGACTCTTGTGGTCGGTGTAAATGGTAAACTTGGTACCGTACAAGTAATGCCTCCATATCTTAAGAGCAAACACTACAGCTCCGAGTTCCAAATCATGGGTCGTGTAGTTCTTCTCGTGAACCCGTAGTTGTCTAGAGGCGTAGGCTATAACTTTCTCAAGTTGCATCAGCACACAACCGAGACCTTGTATAGATGCGTCACAGTGTACCTCAAAATTTTCCGTTCCCTCGGGGAGGGCTAAAATAGGGGCGCTACAAAGCTTGGTTTTCAACAGTTGAAAAGCGGATTCTTGCGCGTCACCCCAGTTGTACTTAGTGCCCTTGTGAGTCAAAGCGGTTAGGGGTTGAGCAATCTTTGAAAATCCCTCGATGAAACGCCGGTAGTAGCCGGCCAGTCCTAGGAATTGTCGCACCTCAGTCGGAGTCTTAGGTGCTTCCCAGTTTTTGATGGCCTCTACCTTACCGGGATCGACATGGATACCATTCTCGTTTATCACATGTCCTAAAAAGTGAACCTCTCGAAGCCAAAATTCACATTTCGAGAGTTTAGCATACAGTTGTTCCTTCTTCAGCAGTTCCAGAATTATCCTTAAGTGTTCGTCGTGGTCAGTCTCGTTCTTGGAGTAGACGAGAATATCATCGATGAAAACAATCACGAACTTGTCGAGGTACGCCTTGCATACTCGATTCATGAGATCCATAAATACGGCTGGTGCGTTGGTTAGGCCAAAAGGCATAACCGAAAACTCGTAGTGACCATACCGTGTTCTGAAAGCCGTCTTTGAAATATCTTCTTCGCGCACTCTCAGCTGGTGATAACCGGATCGTAAATCGATCTTCGAGTAGTAACTCGATCCCTGAAGCTGGTCGAACAAATCATCAATTCGGGGTAAAGGATAACGGTTCTTGACCGTCACCTTGTTCAATTCCCGGTAGTCGATGCACATCCGGAAAGTCCCGTCTTTCTTTCGGACAAACAAGACAGGGGCTCCCCAAGGCGATGAGCTAGGTCGGATAAAACCTTTATCCAACAAATCCTCCAACTGGGTGGACAACTCCTGAAGTTCCGCCGGTGCGAGCCGATACGGGGCTCGTGCTATGGGTGCTGCACCGGGTGTCAACTCGATTTGAAATTCGACTTGACGAATGGGAGGGAGTCCGGGCAAGTCCTCCGGGAAGACTTCTGGAAAATCTCGCACAACCGGAATGTCTTCAATTCGTTTCTCCTCCACAAGTTTCTCAACAATCTGCGCCAGAATTGCCGGATGACCCTTTCTTAAATACTTCTGTGCCTTCATAATGGTAATGATGCTGGTGGTCATGCCGCTTCTCTCGCCTCGGACCGAAATGATCTCGCCTGAAGGGGTGGTAATATGGACGATCTTATCATGACATATAATCTCCGCTCGGTTCTCCGATAACCAGTCCATGCCGACAACGACATCGAAACTACTAAGCGTAAAAGGAATAAGGTCGATGTCAAAGACATGACCTGACAATTTCAACTTACATCCCGCAAGTATATGAGTTGTTATTACAGTTTTACCGTTGGCTAATTCAACAGGAAACTTAGCGTCTAACGGGGTTGGAGTAAGGTTTAAAAGTTGGCTAAAGGCCTTTGACACAAAACTCCTATCAGCTCCAGTGTCAAACAAAACAGAAGCAAAACAATCGTTTACAGGGAACTTACCAGACACCACATGCGGATCTCTGCGGGCTTGACCTGATCCAATCACAAACGCTCTTCCTTTGCCATTTCCTCCACCGTTACTGCCACTCCCATTACCCCCGTTATTGTCGTTCTGTTTCAGCTTGGGGCAGTCCTTCCGGAAATGACCTTCCTGTCCACATTCATAACATCCCTTAGTCATCATCGGTGGCTTAGGAGCACCCTTCGCCACAAGGTCAACTCTACAATCCTTCGCTTGGTGACCTATCTTTCCGCATCTTTGACACTTGACACGGTCACACTGCCCAACATGGTGAAAGTTGCACCTATTGCACTTTGGATGTTTCCCAGCATACCCGCTCGAAACCTGCCCGTTACCGTTGTTGTTGTTGTTGTTGTTGTGATTCTGAGTGTTGAAACTCCGAGTAAATTCGGGCTTCCGGTAGTGTTGCGGTGGGAGGTTTGAGGATGAAGATCTGGTGTTGTCAAACTTTCTTTTCCCGCTGTTCGGGTTGCTGTTGTTGCTGTTGCTGGCATGGTCATTATTCGGGTTGTCACGGGCTTTTACAGTCGAACCCCTTGGTGGTAACGCACCCTGGGTCACAGCCTGATCCGTTAGTTTGTGAGCCAAACGGATCGCTTGTTGGATCGTGGCTGGTCTGGAAGACGTCACCATACCCTGAATCTGTGGTGCCAACCCATCAATGTACATCTCTATTCTTTTGCTCGGCGGATCCACCATCCGCGGACACATCACTGCCAACTCGTGCGAACGAGTGGTGTAGGCTTCAATCTCTGAACCCACCATTTTCAATGACCAAAACTCCGACTCTAACTTCGAAATTTCTTCCCTCGGACAGTATTCCTCTCGCATCATGTTTTTGAACTCCTCCCAGTTCATCGCGTTTGCCAGTTCCAAGCCAAGGATCTGGACGTTCGAATTCCACCAAGTGAGGGCGGAATCCTCGAGTGTCCCAGCAGCAAACTTGACCCTATTGGCATGGGGACAGTTACACATCTCAAAGGCCGACTCGGCCTTCTCAGCCCAACGCAGGAAGCCTATAGCTCCCTCAGTGCCCTTAAACGTACTGGGCTTGCAGTCTAAGTAGTTCTTGAAGGTACACGTTCCGTTTGGACCTCCTGTTTGATTTTGATTGTGTGCAGCCAAAGCGGCAGCAACATGGTCATTCAGCAAGGTTTGGAGTTCAGCTGCAGTCATGCTGATGTTACCCTCGTCCTCGTCCAGCGTTTCTTCCGGCCATTTCCTAGAATCACAGTATAAAATGTTAAACATGAATTTTTCTTTCATATACAACACACCATACATGTAATAAAAGGTAGGTAAGAAAAAAAAAAAATCACATCACAACCACATATTAGTCTAAATAAAAATTTTTGATTAAAACCATTGTATTCGCTACAAAGTATTTCCAATCAATCCTTAAAATCGTAGAAAAATAATAGTTTGGATGGAGACAACCCCTCCATCTAAGTGTCATCATCACTAGATGTCGTCATCTGAGGACACCTCTGAATGTGCCTCCTCCTCAGCCGGTTCCTCCTCCGGTTCTTCTTCGGGTTCCTCCTCGGGATCTTCCTCGGGATCTTCCTCAGGCTCCTCTTCGGGATCTTCTTCAGGTTCTACTTCGGGTTCTACTTCAGGCTCTGCCTCGGGCTCGGCCTCAGGTTCTGCTGCGTTCTGATCGAGTTGCGTTTGTAGGATATCGCAACGTTCTAACGCTATTTCCGTTCGGGTCCTTGCTTCTTGGAGTTGTTCTTGCAAGTCTATCATCTCGGCTTGCATCTTCATCATAACCTTGGTTCGTTGTTCACTAGTCTCTTGCATTTCTTTCATTGCCGTTGTCATGCGGGCAATCTCCTCTTGAGTCTCGGTTCCATCTTTAAACAGTCTAGCAACATTTTCTCTAGTGTAGCGCATGTAACCCACATCACGCTCCAAACAAGAAACGACAGCTGCGAGGACTCGCTCCACAGGTTCGGGTATAGGTGGTAGAGTGTTAGGGTAAGCAGGGTGGTTCGGGTGAGGCAATGGGGGAACTTGTTCACGGTAGACCATACGTCTGATCATGTTGGGGTACCATTCCCAGCTAACGTTGTTGTCATACAAGCCTCCGGATAGGCGGTACCTCTTCGGTGCAGGAGCTTCGAGTTCCGGGACTACGTGGGGTGGCGAGGCAGTAGGTAACTGCGGTTCCTTCCCGTGAGAATGTGTCATCGAATCGGATGATGATGAGGGTGGCGTCGACATTTCTACAGGTATGCCGTGTATATGCGCGCGTATGAGTAAAGGAGGTAAAGAAATAAGATTTCAAGACTACACAAACCTATGCAGTGCGTATTATTATAACTAATGGGTCGTCGCGGTTATAGTCTAGTATGCATGCGGCTTCTAGTTCGCTATAACCAATGGCTCTGATACCAATCTGTCACACCCTCAAAATCCACTAACGGAGTTTTACCGTCAGAGGGTGTGAACTGGCAGGATCGGAATCATTAGTTATAACCAAACCAAAGAAAAACGTTTAAATGAAAGTAAATGCGGAAGCGTAAAACCTTAATTCAAAAGTTGCGTCACGCAGGACGACTTAAAAACCAAAAGTAACTGTTTAAGTTTAAATTTGCAGAATAAAAGTGTTTTCAATAATGCATGCTCCTAAACCGCGCGCCCGCCTCGGCTACCTGAGAATAACATACTAAAAGTGTCAACACAAGGTTGGTGAGTTCACAAGTAAGATAAGATAAATTGTTTAGCGTTTTGCGTAACCTCGTTACGACGTTTAAATGTTGCGTAACCTCGTTACGGCGTTTGAGTGTGTAACCACGTTACAACGTTTAAGTATTGCGTAACCTCGTTACGACGTTTGAGCGTGTAACCATGTTACAACGTTTAAGTGTTGCATTACCAGATAGTGTTATGTCAAATTATATATCGATAGGTAGCTAATCTATACAACAAGTATTGCTAAGTGGTTCGCGACCGAAGCTGACTGTTTATCAAGTGCCCGTCACCAGGTCCTCCAGACCATGGTATGTGTTAGCCCAAATTTACACCCACTCAACCTCCAGTTGAGCTATAACGTCGGGTGGGGTTTGTCAAACCCAGTAGTACTACCCAAAAGTGACTCGCTATTCCAAATATTAACCGGTCCGATGTGTGGGACTTCAAGTTGTTACAAATGCCGCTTAGCCTTTACAAGTGATATATAATTTATAACAAAATCTTTCATATGCGTTTATCTCAGAAAATATGTTTATCGGAGTATGTTATCTCCCCCAAGTGAAAACGTTTGAAAGCAGTTTAAGAGTGGGGTAAAGTGAACTCACTGTTTGCGAAGAATATCCGATCTAGATCACCGAGTGATGCGCGTCGTAGAAAACTCTCTAGCGTTCTAAAACAACAAGGAGATTTTCTAAGTATCGGAACGTTTAACGAGTCTCTAGACTCGGCACATAATACCTATGCACGTAACATGTTTCGTTTGTGTATTGTGTGTGACTCTACAAGTACAATCGTGATACGACATATGAGTGAGCAATTACTTCCGTGTCATGTGTTAATAACCTACTTACTAGCAATAATTCCCGTAAGGGCAATTTGGTCAACAAACAAAGACTAACTAACCAATATTTCCCGCAAGGGTAATTTGGTCAATTCATGGCAATCAACTAGCAAATATTTCCCCGCAAGGGTATTTTGGTCAAAATTACAACAATTATATAGAAACTACCATATTTCATGCATTCCTATACAACTCAGCAGCTAGTTTCGTTATGACAGAATTTCTACTTGAAAGATTGTACTAGTTCACCGATTATAATGTCTCAATTAATTCACCAAAAATTACCACAGAAACATACATGTCTTAGGTTTCCAGAACATATTTTATCTTATTTTTATTCCATATAGATTGCTCACAATGATCAAAACATTACAGCTAACTTATATCAGCCAGATTCATGCACATCAGAATGTTATTTGCAATTCCCGTTAAACGAAAAATCCAATAAATGCAAGACCACTTGGGTTTGGTTCCTAACTCAGTGAGTCAACTTCCAGAAGTGGAACCAACCCAATTGGTCTCGTGGTTCATGAGATATAATATTTACAATATAACCTAACAGCAGGTCTAACAGCTCAGCTTTGCATCACGTTTTTGTAAAATCATAAAAGTATACTTCTACTTATCCAAAAATTACGAATTTATACTTTATAGAAACTAGACTCAACCTAGTTTACTGCAGTACCCACAATCTCAATCAATTTTCACGTTTACACTTCGTTACAGTCAGTTAAACATCGTATATACATTCTGTCCAGAATCTGTTCACATCAAAACTCAACATAACCATAACCTATGAACTATCATGCATCCATATAACCTTCTAGATACTATAACTACTATCCATGCATATCAATCATACCATACATACAAGATTAGGGTTTGTGTTCTAATTCAAATCAAAGACAATCAATGAATCATGTAACAACATCAAGAATCATATTAATCTATCATCCAACTATCAAGAATCATATTAATCATATAACACCTAGAATCGGCTGAGTTAGGGTTTGTATACAACTCATTAAACATCAAAATTACACAACAAGGAGGTAAGGGATGATCAAGTATACCTTCCTAGCACCTAGTTCTTGGATTAAACTCTTGATTTGATGTGTGTGTGTGGAAGATTGTGGACGGCAGCCGTGAGTAGGGAGGAGCAAGGGGCCGATCGGGTTTTTAATAATAATAATAATAGTTAGGGTTTAGAGTTTATGTTATATTTATAGGCCAACAAGTTACATTCTAGTCCCTAAACTTCCAATTTGTTGTTTTTCTCTAGAACATTCCATCATACTTGAACAATAAGTTAACATGACCATACTATTATCACATAGCACATAATCCTAACACATAATAATCATATAATTAGTGTCTTGACGTTTGTCGTTTATTTGTCAATCGTTTGCGTTAACTCGTTTGCGTTTCGGTGCAAATCCCGAAAGACTACACATGTAGTAAGTGTTAAGCGTCATTTAAACCCTAGTTTAAATGTAATGAAGTGTGCGTTAAAGATTCAACAATCTTAAAGTTTGAATTGACGGAGTTGAGTTAACGAGGTTAACCTGAAATTGACGATTGTCACAACAAGAGAGACTTTTGGTTCATAAGGAATGTACTGCCTCTTAAAAATCAGTGCACTTTGGCGTAGTTGGTTGTAGAGCATATGAAAATGCACAATTTAGCGTGCTCAGGTATAGTACCAAGATGTGTGACCTTCTATAAAGTCTCCCCCCGGTGCAACCAAAAACAAATATTTGAGTTCCTAAATTTAACCTTCAATTCAAGGCAAGGCTAGTGACGGACCCATGATTTTTTAACAATTGGGTTCCATTTTTTCGGTGTTGAAAATTTTCAGGCCGGTCGTTGTTTTGGTCGGGTTGAGGCGAAGAACATAATAAAAAAACAATATCATGATAAAATACACAAAATACGATGTCATATGAAATGAGAAAAACATTACAAATTCTTAAAGTTGCTCCCTGCGACATTTCATGCTTTAAAAACGAATGCAAGTAGTTCTCTTTCGATTTAACAAATGCAAGCATCATTCATATAATTTCATCTCTTTGGTTAATGTCATAAGATATAGTTGGTTTTCATTTGGAGGGATCCCAGGGAAGGTCTTCCAAATCGATTTTCGTAAGACTATTATTTGAAGAAGATGATGGCTCAAAACATTATTTTCAATAATCCTTGCATAATTAGCCCTAAAATTCAAGTTTTTAACAAAACTAAGTCACGGTCTAACAACAATTTGATAATACATGTATACAACATACAATTTCCAATATAAAATGAATCGATATTATAGTATCCCTAAAATTGCCTTTTGTTTAAAGGACTAAACAAGTATCCTTTTAAATTCGGAGGAGAGCTGAGAGGAGTGAAGCTATGGAGGCAGGCCGCAACAGAGGATGGCTGAGTGGCCGGAGAGGGGCGGAGCCGTGGAGGCTGGCCGGAGATTCAGAGAGACGAGGCGTGAGTGCGTGATTGGGGAGTGTCGGGCGAGGCTCAGTGTGTTGCGATGGTGAGATTTGGAATAGTTGCATATGAGTTTAAAACCGTAACTAAACTAATAGTGATAATGCTTTAAAACTAAAAAAATAAAAAAACAAAACTTGTACATAGTAAGGGTTGAACCTGGGAACTTTAAACCGAAAAACAGGGGACTTGCCACTGGACCAGTTCAATATTTTTAACATGGGTTCCAAGTTCTAATTTTTATGGGATTCTGGCAAATTTAATATATCGCATCTAGTAAATTTAAAAAGAAAACATTGGTGTCCAGGGACCGTGATCCATACTATGTGGGTCCGCTCCTAGGCAAAACAGATAATATTGGTAATATGAGGGCGCCGACATTACAAAGAAAGAATATATGATATTTAGCATATAATGGCGGATCTAGAAAAGAAAAATCAGGGGTATCTTAATATTTAGACCCATGAGTATCTTAATATTTGTTTCGTGGTATTTTACATAAAACAGGGAAGAAAAAATGATTTAACACTAATTAAACACTACGCTATGAAAGTTGAAGTGTTTTTCGAGCAACCCGAAACCCCTAGGCTCGCCCCTGCTTAGCAACCGATCTGTGATTTATTCAATGCAAATGTTCAAGAATCTTGAAAAGAATTAAATATAGAGTCTCTTTGAGCATTCTCAATCTATTCTTCATCTTCATATTTAAAATTACATTAAAAATCACTACATTTCTTTCCTCCTTTCCAATTAAGTAATGTTTTTTATACCCTTGTCATTACATTTTCTCTTTTCTTTGTTCATAACCATTTCAAAAAAATATTAAAAAATTTTAAAGTGTGAATAGTGTTTCTCCAAATTTAACCATGAACCGTAAATTTTTCTCTCTCCTTTTCTCACAACCACTCAAAACTAGGGGTGGCAAATGTGACCCATGGGTTGTAATAAAATGTATATAGCGGGTTAGAATTGGTCAAACCAAAAAAAAAGAAAATGATTGAAATTGGTCAAAACGGGTTGACATTTATTGAGATTTTTTTTATGGAACGAGAAAAATGGAGGAAAATTTTTAGTTTTTTTAGTTTTTGAGTTATATGTCGAGTTATGATTTTTTAATTTTTTTTTTTGAATATTTTAGTGAGGGGTTTCTGAAATATCAACCTATTTTGACCCATTTCAAAAACTCTCTTTAAAAATTTCAAAAAAATAATTAAAAAATCATAACTCGAAATATAAATCAAAAATTAAAAAAGTAAAAAAGAAAACTAAAAAGTTTCCTCCGTTTTTCTCGTTCCATAAAAAAATGAAAAAAAAAACCCCAATAAATGTCAACCCGTTTTGATCCGTTTCAATCATTTTCTTTTTTAGTTTGACCCATTTTGACCCATTATATACATTTTATTACAAAACGCTCAATCCATGAGTCACATTTGCTACCCCTACTCAAAACCATATTTTAAAAAATAGAAAATACACCCCCCCCCCCCCCCCCGCAAATCCTTGTTCTTCAAAATTCCCCGAAATCCGATCTTAGCTTCAATTACTCAACAACTAACAAAAATCCTAAAGCCCGCGTTCCAAGCGGCAATCAAACCCCCAATTGCTTACAAAATGGAGGTCAATCAACAAAATGTGCTTACAAATTGGAGTGATGAAAAATTTTATCAGACATTATTTTAAACCGGAAGAACATATAAGAAGAAATCATATTTATTTCAAACCAGAGCGTATTAATAGAACGTTTTATCAAAATGTATAAGAAAAAATCAATTTTATTTCAAACCAGAACATTTTATCAAAACATATAAGAAGAAATCAATTTTAGAGTGTCGAATAATTTTTTCAGACATTTTTTAAGGGGAAACTTAAACGTTCAGTTAATACGTTCTGCTAACATGTTTTGTTAATACGCTTTAAACCTTTAAACGTTCAGCTAAAACGTTTTTTAGCTTTAAATGTTCAATGTCAAAAACCCATCATCCAGAACTCAAAATTGATCGATTGAACCTTCAAATTGATAATTAATTGAATCGATTTCAAAGATTAACCGATCAATTAGCTTCAATTTCAATTTCAATTCAACTAAAAGAACCCGTGATGAGTTTTGCGTTTTTCTGATGAGTTCGTTGTTGATGACGATGATGGTGATGAAGAGTGTTGATGGCGCCATCGAGTGGAGGTGAAGGAGGTATGATGATGTTGGCGACTGGTGGTGGAGACGGATTGAGGGAGAGGGACGAGCATATGAGTGTAATTGTGATTTTGGGTTTTGAAAATCTAACGGTTGGAAGTGTCACGTACGTAATGTACGATAAAGGATTTTTGTATTTTATCCTTTATTCTATCTATCTATCTATCTGTATATATATATATGTGTGTGTGTGTGTGTGTGTGTGTGTGTGTGTTTAAGTTCATGCCAGAAATCATCTTATTGCGAAAAATGCGAGAAGTCCAACCAAGCAATCAATTTTTTTCTTTTTCTTTCCTCATCGTATTAAATTCAAGGGTATAATGGTAATTAATTCAATTTTGTTATTTTAATAACTGTTAATATTTTTTGAAAGTTTCATTGACTAAATTACTATTTTATTTCCTTTGTTAATTCGTAAATAAAAAACATTAAATTTATTTTGAATTCAATGAATCTCATTTCATCTTTATCATATCATAACTATATTTTTCCTTTTTTCTCCTTAAAGTTTATGAATTAAAAATGTAATATAATTCATCGATTATTTCATTACAATTTAAATCATTGTGTGCAAATATTTTAATTCATTATGTTTTTGTTTACTGTAAACTCACCGATTTCATATAAACAAGCAATCAATTTTTTTTGTTGATATCATCAACAACTAATTATTTGATAAACAAACCATTAATCATATTAGATGATCATAATAATAACCTATACGTAATTCCTATTAACCAATCATAATAATAACATACACCTAATTCATATTAACCTACATCGATCGTAATAATAACCTACACATTATTCATATTAACCTACACGGATCATAACTATAACCTACACTTAATCATATTACCCTACATAGAGCAGCTTAATAACTTACATTCTAGTCAAAATGTGATTTCTTTAGAAATCAAAGACATTGTTTACAACATATATACATACACAGCTAAAATTTTCCCTACACAAATTGATTGCTGCATAAATAATTTAAAAATTTTTGTAAAATGATGAAAATGTACCTACACAATCTTATACTCCACATACACAACTAATCCAACATAGGTTTATATATACTTTTGTATCCAATGTGATTTTAATTGTTGTTTAAGTAATTGTGTGCGCATGTACATAAACCCTTATATAATACACAAACAAAAACTTATAAGAATAAAACCAAAAACAATTGTTACACGGTAAAATATATTATACCAATGCTTACATAAATATCCTACACAATAATATACAAAGAACACATGTAAGAGAACAAAAAATTATTGCTACACAAGAGACCATAACATACTAAAGTTACATATGCCATACACAACCTTTTTTTTCATATTTCTACTTATGTAGACTTGGAACTAAATTTGTGTAGTATTTTATCAATCTATGTGTAGGGTTCATAAATAGATACAAAAGTCTAAAAAAATACATGTTATGACCTTCACATATGCCAAAAACAAAAACCTGCTTAATTTTATATCTTGATAATAATTCTTTAATGAATTAGAGAAGAATGTATCCATTGATTACACAGCAAGGGTGATTCTTAATAAAGAAATATTTTTAATTTAATTAAAAAAATATTTTTGAATTTTTGTTTTTGCTATTATTCTTATATTTTATTACAATTCAGTCAAAAAAAATAAAAAAATAATAATAAAAAAACTCGTTGTAGTGCACATATGCAATACATCGAATTTTTTTTATTGTATATGTGCACTAGTATGTATTTTGATATGTGCAATAGTGTTGAATATCATTTATGTAATTTTTTTGTATTGTATTAGTGTAATAGTGTTATATTATATCCATAAATACAAAAAAATCAATATAGTGTATATGTGCATTAGTGTTGTATTACGTATATGCGATAGTGTGTTTTGAGTACAATTATTAGTGTTGTATTTGCATATATTCAATATTGTGTATTGTATAACGCAATTGTGTTGTATTATATACAATAAAACACTATTGTATATGTGTAATATACATTACTGCATATATGCATTACGTCAACGGTTTTTTTTTAGGAGCAATATCATCTTATTAGAAGGAAGAAAGAAAAAAAAAATCGTAAAATATTTTTAAATAAAAAGTTAAAAATAATTTTTATTAGTTCTCTCTTTAAGAGGAGTTCTTTCTAGATCCCACCCCTATATATATATATATATATATAAGGTAAGGTTAAAATGAAAACCCACTTGAGTTGTGAAAACCCGCGAAAACCCTATGTAACATCGTTTTTTTTTTGTTACATGTAATATATATTGTAACATTTTATACAAAACATCGAAACATAAAAAAAAATGTTTTACTATTTTTTAACATTTTTTTACTAATTTTTATATATGTTTTCAGGAGAGAGAAAAAGTTATATTTATATTTACATTTTTTATTCACTTTAATTGTGGACCACAAGATTTAAACATTAATTAAAACATGTGGTTGAGAATGAGTTTCTAGAGTTTTCATAACTCAAATGGATTTTCATTTTATACTTAGCCTATATATATATATATATATATATATATAGAAAAAGGTTTGAATAAAAAGTTAGTGTTTTTGAAGAAGAATAAGTAGCAATGAGAGTTTGACATGTAGCATTAAACAAAAAAAACTATAAAGGACATATTAGTCATTTGTGATAATTATAATTTTGGTAATTATCAAAGTTAACTACCCTACTTTTTGATCCGGATTATGTTCACTCATCGTCAACGTAGCATGGCGACCAATTATAAAAAGACTACCCATTGCATTTCATCAAGATCGATGATATGATATGGCCGGAGATATTTTGAAAGGTAGGAAATTAAACATGCTCCTCTTACCTTCAACACCTCATGATAATAATGATTTTATAAATTTGTTTGGCTAGAAAGCACTTACGCATGAATTTACCAAACTGTTTGCAAACTATCCAAAACGTTTAATTATGCATGTTGGTTTCATGGGTAATTTGAAACTCTTGTGATTTTATTTTTTTGTCCGTTTAGTTGATTTCTAATTGTTCAGATACTTTTTTGGTATTTAGATTCACAAATAGATCAGATTAGTATAGTTTTTATTTATTAGCATAGTTTCTTCGTTCATAACATCGCTTATTTATTTCATAGATTTGATTGTGTTTTTCTTCATTTTGGAAAAATCCATGATTTTACCCTAAAACTTCACGAAAAGTTAAAACACTATGTAATTTAAAAAAAACACTATGGACGAAATTACCTTGGCAGTTTTAAAACCAACTTGCAAAATAAAACACCATATAGATTTTGGTCAACTTTCAATCTAGACCATTAATTACCTACATCTAAGGGTCAAGATCTATTCTCAGACTTCTTAGGAAACATATTATTTTTACAATAACTCTACCCTACACACACACACACACACACTAGAAAGGTGTCCGCGCGATGCAACGGGATACAAAAATCCTAGTAATCATGTAACAATTATGGATGTTCAAGGTTTATTTGAAACCGTGAAAACATTTAAATCAATCACCAATTTTGTTTAGCCAGTTTCTGAATGTTCAAACTATAGCAAACAGTTTGGTTTACGGTTTATACCGAAAATCTGCCATATAAAACCGGCCAGGACTGTAAACTTATTATTGAAGCTCAATGCGTGAAACCAAACTGTTAGTAACGATTCAGTTAAAATTTTCAACGGTTCAATTACGGTTTTCAATGATAAAAAAAATAGAACCAACAGTTTGGCTCACGTTTAACTTAGAAACCGTTGAAACCAAATTGTGCATGCCCATACGTAGCATGTTATTTTTTTTTTAATTGAAAAAAACTATACCAATACCATATCCAAATTAAAAACAATAAAATGCTCATTTTTATGGTGCAATTTAAAATATATATATATATATATATATATATATATATATATATATATATATATATATATATATATATATATATTAATGTATGAAAAAGCTACGATCGTTGGAAAATCATTGGTGGGAAGTTGGTTTACAATTAAAATCAAAAGGAAGACATAGGTAAAGATGAAGGTTCAAATTTGTAACCATTTCTTAAATTTACAAAAGCTGAGTAAGTTGAGGAGGTAACGCTGTAACTATTTCTATGCATATTTTATAATGGACAAGTTTGCGACCTTACATGTTATAGAAGGTATAACTTATGCTTTACAACTTGTAAATTACTTAAAAATTAGGTGTCTTAATTTGCCCATGTCTCATGTATTCTATATAGTTTAGATATATATAGGGTAAGGATCTTAAGAGAATCCTTTAGAAATTGAGAACTTTGAGAACTATTTTGGAGCACTAAAAAAAACTTCTAAACAAATATTTAGAAAATTAGAAAACAAAAAAAAAGAAAGTTTTAAAAAAGTAAAAATATCAAAATTCTTATATTTCATAAAAAAGGCACAAAAAAATTAATTAATTCGTATTATACATATACACATGTATATAATTTCATTTAGTTAGCGTTTGGTATACAGGAATGATAGGGGGAATGAAATGATTCATTTCATGAGAATGAAAACATGGTGTTTGGTTGCTAAATGGAATGGAATCGTCTATTACACATGGAATCTCATTCCATCAAAACCATTTCTTCCCACCCCTTTTTTTTTTCATTCCATTCATCCTTCACCATACTTTCTCAACAGCACCACCAACTAACAACAACAATAACCACCACTACAATCACCACCACCAACACCTGACCCCACCGTCACCACTAGCGCAAACCACCACCGCCACCACCGTCGTCGATGCCTGACCACCACCATCGTCGTCGCCACCCTTCCATCGCCATCACTACCGATGTTACCACCACCACCTCCACCACCACCAGCGTCACTACCACCACCATTTTCGTCGCCAGAGCTATCACCATCACCGTTGCCATTGCAGTTTTTTCTTTTTGGTAAAAAAAATATATTAAGATAGGAGTGTTTTTATTATTTCTATTTCATTCATACAATTTTTTTGGATACCAAACAACACAAAGTAATAATTCATTTCATTCCCATAGGCTAAACAAACAAAACAAAGGAATGGTAATGATCAATTTTATTCCCTTGTCTATTTCATTCCTTCTCTCATT
>NW_027500729.1:0-77147 GCF_021521415.1 Bidens hawaiensis | reverse complement strand
TCAGCGGTCCTTACATGGCTCCCAGCAAACCTTTCAGGTTGAAAATTCTTCACTATAGCCGCTACAGCTTGACCAATGGCAGTTTGAACAGCAGGGTCAAGTTGATACCCTTCATTGTTGCTCGGATTTCGTCCAGCTGCACTTCCTTCTTCCCTTGTGTTAGTGGCTGGTTCTACAGAAGGTTCTCAAACAATGCGTGGCCTGCCATGACGTCTAGTTTGACCTCCTTGTTCCGCAACTTTCCTAGCTCCAGTCATTGGTATTCTAAAAGGAAACACAAATGTTATCACTCAAAGAAATATTTAGTACAAGGATAGTAAGGATAACAGGTAATAACAATGGGCCAGCTGTGATTAGCTGATCACGTTACTCTCGGTGTCCTATACACTTCCCTTTGTGACTTCACTTGTGTTAGGTTCTACTTTCAAAAAGTTAATCAATCAAACAATCAATTAACACTATCTCTAATACACACATATTCTTTCTTTAGCATTCAAGATAACATCATTGCATATTAATTAATCATATACTTTACCTTTACTTATGTAACAACTTGAATTTTCTAAGTTAATATACAATAATCATAACCCGACCCGCCTTTATGTTCGGGAAATTTTATCGATAAAATATCGCGTTATTCAAAATAATATTATTTTATTGATATTTGTTATTATTTATTCAATATAAATATAAAATAACTTTGAAAATATTCAATTTTAACCCCCACACTATACTTTAACCTAAATCTGTTTCCACCTTCTAACTATAAGGACCTATTTGCAAATTCTACATATTATATTACTTTTATCCTTTAACCCGATTTCCCAAACCATTTATCCGTATCCGGGATCCAGATCTGCAACCCGATTCATTGCTTGAGCCATAATTGTCGTATTAAATTTGGAATTGGTTAATGCAATCATGGTAATGATCATTGGCGACCTCCACTGATGTATTTGATTAGGAAATTAGATTAGTTTTGATATGAATTGTTTATATAACAATCGGTCCATACTTGTTTAGCGATATACTATAAAACATCCTCTGTAATCCAATTAAATTAACCTGCACAACCTCAAGACCATCGCCAACCATAACCCCATCATCATTAATGTTGTTGCTGCTGTTGGATGCATATTCTGAATCTTGTTCTGGCCGACCTTCATCGATCTAATTAACCCTTGTAAAATCATCATTTAAGGTAATTGAATCCATGGTTTTGATCGTCGTGTTCTGTAGTTCATCAACCCTATGATTAATTTAGTAAAAACAAACGAATTTGACCAATTTGATATCTAGGTTCTTATTGTATTTTGGGCCTTTCGTCTGTACTGGTTAAATTTATTATTTTCAGTAGAAATCAAATAACACACCAGCGCAGGTGGCTGGTGTGTGTGGTTGTTCCCTCTTGAGCCGACCATGACGCGGGTTCGAGTCCGGCTACGGCAGATTACTTATTTTTTTTTATTTAAAAGGTTTTAGTAATTTAATATAGTTAATATTATATATTAAAAAAACGTTATACTATTAAAACCGACATATAAACCGATCTTTTTTTGAACTTTGGTTAAACGCCACATATATATGTGTATATATTTATATCTATATGTTTTAATATTTAAAAATAATTTTAATTTAATATAGATATTTAAAATTTATTGATTTACATACTGAAATATATAAATTCAAGTATTTTATAAAAGATTATAGTTATTCAAATATTATTTATTATTTATCCATTTTTATTTACGACATTTACTTATAAAGAAATCTTTATTTATAATGAAAATATATATAAACACATTAAACATATTTCTAGTTTAAAATGAACGTTTAAACAAATCTCTTATTATAATCTATCCAAAGTTTTATAAACATTTATTTAATTATTTTATATAATTAAAGCATATTATATACGATAAGGTTTTGATAATAAAATTAATAATAAATTAATGCAATATTTAATTCTCGTTTAAGAACATCCCCGATCATCATCGAACGTCTATCTAGTTTAAGATTCATTGTTAAAATCATAAGTTATTTGTATCTCCGCAATTATTCTTTATTAGGCTATCCCGTCAGAGCTTGATCTACATTTATCTTTCTTATTGAATCATTATCTCTTACTTAATTACCAAGGTGAGTATTTCACTCCCCTTCTTTTCCTTATTTTTAACTGTTTTGGGGACATATGCGTTCGTAGATATTTTCTATTATATAGTATTCAAACGCAACTGTTTATCCTTGTGTGTTTATCAGTCTGCCTAACTTGCTATTTGCTTACTTGCTTTATTTGAGCGCTATTTGCTTACTTCAGCAACCGATATCCATTTTTATGGCACGGTTTAGTCCTTGCTTGGTAACCAATGTCATTTAGATGGATTGGTTGAGCCATTTCTTTATGGTTTGATTGACTGTGTTATGTGAAATGGCTTAATTGTATATCTCACAGGAACAGTTTGCATTTTTACTTATTATTATAATAGTGTCTTAAATCTAGTGTTATACTCACTCAACATAGTGTTGACAAAACCTATTTGTATTTTAACGCATATGCAGATTATCGTGTGACGTGATTATCAAGATTGTTTGAAGCAACTTAGGATGCATGTTAGAGAAGAAGATACAAGAATTTAATTTTGGATGTTTAGTTTATTTGTTTATTTATGAGTTTGATACACTTGACTATTTAATAAAATTTAATAGATATTGACACTTTTAATATTGCATAATAGTACCTTGAGAGCTGTGGGAAATCAGTTCACGTCGCGGCATTTCCGCTGTAGGTTGGGGTGTGACAACTTAGCTTGCTTGAATGACACATGGCGATCTTGAACTGGCATCTTCTTTCTTTTCTTACTTAAATCACATTCTCTGTTCGAGTCTAAGCATGTAGGATGCTTAATTCTCTCGAACTTATGCTCTGATACCAACTTGTAAGGCCCCGATCCCGGTGCCCTACATTAGTGTCGGATTTACTCATAAACACAGTTCTACAAATCAAAGTTAATAAAACTTTCGCAGAATATAAAACTCCAATAAACATTTCATATAATTTCAACAACTTGTCTTAAACAAACATCTTTTGTCTTTCATAATAAAAAATCATTCAAAAATATTTCATAAATCTTTGGATGCCAGCTTCTTATTCACCTGCCATGTGTCCTTCTCAAGCAAGCTGCATCATCCTACTCACCTACGTGCATACTAAAAGTCAGCTACGCCGAGTGAGTTCTAGGTAATTAGGCAACATACGTTTCATTCACATACTTACATAATTACGTATCCGAAGATACATAACTTCATTCTTACATACATACATTCTTTCTTTCTTTCATACATACATACATACATATGTACATACATACATACATACATACATACATACATTCTTTCATTCATTCATATATGTTTTAAAGAGCATTCCACCCAATAACCTTCGCAGATATTATTAGGGTATGTTCCCTACATTCACAGATATTATTAGGGTCTGTTCCCTACATTCGCAGATATTATTAGGGTCTGTTCCCTATATTCGCAGATATTATTAGGGTCTGTTCCCTACACTGGGAGATATTATTAGGGTATGTTCCCTCTTACCCGTGCCATACCTTTCTTTACATAATCATACCTTTGTACATACTCATTTTATTACATACCTTCAGACATATACATATCTCATACTAGGCATTCTATTTTACTTTCCCTGTCAATACGTGCAATATCCGAAGATCGTTCACGCACCGACAAGCATTCATTCATAACATTCATACATAATATCACATCAATCATCATAGCATACACTTACCATTCAAGGTAAGTGTATTAACATTCAAGTTGAGTATGCACACAACCCCGAAAACATAACAAGGAAATGGGGCTAGAAACTCACTTATCTCATGTTTCTTTCTGAATTTATTGTAATCTCCTTCCTTAATTGAGCACGGCTAACTATATATCAATTATATGTATCAATTTCTAATCCTATACACTTCATTTAAGTTTTACCAGAAATGGTTAAGTCTGATCTATTCTAATTGAATGCCCCCTTTTCATTCGAATACATTTGTATTCGAATACCCTTGTATTCGAATACTTTTGTATTCAAAGGGCATTGTATTCTTATTTGACTATTTGAACACCCTTGTATTCAAATGCATGTGTATTCGAATAACCATTGTATTCGAATAGGGTTGTATTCAAATAGGACTTGCGTTATAATAGAATTGTGTTAAAGGGAAATGTATTTGAATAGAATTGCATTCGAATACATTTGTATTCGAATAGAATTGACTCTTGTATTCGAATAGAATTGTATTCTAAGGTTTTCAAGTGGCATTCTATTTGAATTGTACAGTATTCTAATTGCATAGCCTTGTATTCAAATAGGCATGTAATCGATTGGAACTGGTATGCGAATAGAATTTGTTTTCAAGGGAATTGTATTCGAATACCTTTGTATTCGAATGGCCTCCAGTATTCGAATTGTCCTCATTTATACACCCTTGTATTCGAATACTCTTAGAAGGGACTTGTGTCTTTCTTTTCTTATTTCTTTCTTCCCTTTCTATTCGAAACATGCATTCGAATACACCAACTGTTGGGTATTATCACCCTTTATTTTCATTTTCTCATCATATACCAACATCCATTCATGTAGTTTAGTGTTATATAACCTCCTGAATGGTTTTCCTTACCCTTGGACCAAAAGCTATCTTTCTTAGCAATAAAGTTTAGACCTTTATCGTTTTCAAACCCGTTTTAGGCTAGATCTAGAGTTTTCACATGGACCGTATATACTAACGAGTTCGTTAAGTCCATTTTTAGCATCAAGCTTACATTTTTATGGTACATCAATACCCGGTTTACTTTAGGGTTAAGTCTTAGGGCAAACTGTTCTAAACAACGTAACCTTTATGTGTAAAGAACCTAACTTTTTACATTTTTAGGCTATGGCTAGCTTCGATGTGCAACTAAGGACTCGTATCTTGTTTGTATAGTCAAGATCTATCAAACTCCAATCTCGGATCTTGGTCTTGGATCTTGAGTCACGTTCGTAAGGGGTGGAGAGGGTTTGTGTGTGTTTTTGAGTGTGTAGGAGGTTAGAAGATAAGAATGAGGGTTTTAGGGAGGATTAAGGAGTATTTATAATCTTTTAAGCTCATGGACCTAAGGCCCATCACCATCCCGTATTCCATCTTTCATTAAACCAAGTCCATACTCTTATATTTTTTTTTAACTTAATTAAATATTAACACACTTTTAAACAAAGACATTTCGTTTGTTTATTATTATCAAAATTTGGATGTCACTAGGGCTGTTCAAAAAGCTCACGGCTCGAAGCTCGCCCGAAACTCGCTTGAAAAAAGCTCAGAGAAAGCTCGCTCGAACTCTGCTCGATTGTAAACGAGCCGAGCCTAGCTCGACTCGATTTCTAAACGAGTCGAGCCTGAGCTAGCCGCGGCTCGACTCGAGCTCGCTCGATAGGCTTGAACTATTATATTTTAATTTTTATATATATATATATATATACATGCATATAATTATCTAGTCCAAAATCCAAATACATAATATATGGGCTTCCTTTCTCAATTCGGATTCGGATAATACTTTTGAGATTTTTTGGAAAGTTCGGATATCCGAACTATCCGAAGTATTAAAATTATTGTTTTTTTAATTTTACATAATATGAGATAAAAGCCTAAAACCTAATTTTGTAAAAATGACAGTATAGCACAGCCGCTTTCCAACTCCATTCTTTAGTCTCTTTTCCTTTTACAGATCTAAATCTACTCCATCTCTCATTATTTCTTCAGATCTACATCTACTCCATAATCTATCTAAACTCCACAGGCCACCACGAGACGCCGCCCCTGTGACGCCAACCACCACGAGTCCGTCGTATGTGCCATCTCCTTGTCTAACGCGACCATCGTCCGGCACCAATCAAGATGCTTGATTAAGAAGATTGTTTAGTTTGAAACAATGGATTGTGTTTATTTTGAATAATGGATTATGTGTTCTTGTTTGTTTGTATTTTGAACAATTTGTGGTTAGTTTTTTGGATTGGAAACTTGGATTTGTGAGATGTTGTAAGTTTATCTTTTTACAGACAGTCACCAGTCACCACTACCGCCGCTCACCAATCACCACTACCAGCCGGCAGCCTCTCACCAGACAGTCACCACTACCGCTCAACAGCCGCTCAATGGTGTTATTACAGGTAAAATCGAGCCAACTCGAGCCGAGCCGAGCCGGCTTGATTTATAACCGAGCCGAGCTTGAGCTCATATTTCTGGCTCGATTAAGATTCGAGCTCGAGCCGAGCCAGCTCGAATAATTATCGAGCTCGAGCTCGAGCTGGCCTTGGCTCGGGCTCGGCTCGGCTCGTGAACAGGCCTAGATGTCACAACCTGATATCCAGAAGCTAATTGGCAAAGTTCGACTTGATCGGAGCAAATCGTAACTCAAGCACAACTAGAGTTCACTCAACCACGTGCCAAATACTTGATGTGATGATTCTAGCCACATGTTGGCTTCATTGATGAGTTATGATGCTACAAAAGAGAAATGCATTTGGTGAATACGGATGCACGACAAAAAGAAGTCTGTGTTAAGAGTTGGAGGATTCAACACCAACCTGATGCGTTCCAAGAAAGGGACTAAGATTTGGTAAAGAAGGTATTGTTGGATTATGATTCTTTTATTGTGAAGCCAAACATACACTTATTTATTTTATATTTATTAAACAAAACTTTGTTATGATGAACTTTCTGACAAACATGCAATGCAAAATCGACCTGCTTCATGGTTTAACGTGTTGCAGCGCAATGCGCGCGGGTAACATTCCTAGTTATCTTTTATGAACAAGTTTCTATTTTAATCCTTTTTGTCGGTGGGGCTTAAACCTAAGACTACCCCTCACAAACCCATATGTTTAAAGTTTTTGCCTTTCCCAATGAACTCCCACTCCATTGGTACATAAATAATTATATAAAGAAAAGGCGAAGTATAGTTAGGGCCCGGGGTCCCCTCCCTGTTTTTTTGCGCAGTGGTGTAATTTACCCGTTTTCGCCCGAAATATTTTATTCGTAGTGTAAATTAAGCCGTTTTTTATCGAAATTTTGAGCCCGGTCACCTTGTTTGTGAATTTTTTTAATACATTTTGAGTCCGGCCCTCTGGTATCTTCGTCCAAGCTTTGCCAGTGATTTAAAGTCACATATGATGCAACTTTTACAACCGTATTGATCACATTCAAATATGAAGAACAACAAAGATTAATATTTGCAACATTGCAACATGAATATGTTGTGATTCAAGAGAGTTCTAAAAACAATAACCTAAATTAAATTGTAAACGAGTAAAAGGGTTTTAAAAAAATTAAGAATGCTTTTATGAAACTATATATAATGCTATCTTTAACTTTATTAAATTCATAGCATTCAAATTAAAATGTTTCATAATTGTTTTTTATAAAATCAATATATTTTAGATGGAGCTTGCCAATTAAAGAATGTATGTCAAGTGATTTAATTACCATTAAAGACAACTTGTATATCGGATTAGAGTAAATCAAAGCGGAAAGCAACATAAATTACTTTTGTAAAAAAAAAATAATAATCCATTTTTATGAAAATACTTGTTTGAGGTGATATGATCAGCCTAACATGCACTTAACTTGTAAACACGGCCAAAAATCACTGCAAAGAAAGTTACAAAATGAGATAAGGCATCACACCACGTTCAGAAAAGAAAGAACAAGAAGACAAGACCAATGGTATCGGCCGTAGATCGACCATCGGGCTAAAAGTAATCTTTGTGTATTGGCCTATAAAATTGATTACTTGTTCTAACTTTTAACATCACCCATTTTGTTTTTAACACTGCCATATATATACATGTCTAAATGTTATCTCTCTTGACTTCTTCATATTTCATACATCCTTTAAAGAAGAGAAAAATAATATCAAAGAAGAGCAAAATAGAATAAATATTGTTTTAACAATTAAAATCTTATTCATTCTTGTGTCGTATTTGCGAGAGGTTTAATTGTGTGTTCTAGTGCCTAGTTTGCGAGGGATTCACCATATGCGTTGGTGATTTGAGAAAGAGGTGATCTCTACCACTTTTAACAAAATTAGATATTGAATGGAGATCGGGTGTTTTATTTCATGTTTGTTTCAACTCATTATGTATGTTGAATATGTGTTTCAAATCATAGCGTATGTTGAATGAGAGTTACATCTCATGGTTTCGTGAGGATGGTTGTTTCAACTCATTATATATGTAGGTTGAATGGGTGTTTCAACTCGTGATGTATGTTGAATGGGTCTTACTACTCATGGTTTATGGTGAATGGGGTGTTTCAACTCATTTTCATCAATAAATACCAAGGTTAGTTTTGGTTAAAAGATCAGCCATACAATATTACAACACTATCTCTCTTGGGCTCTCTCCCCCTCTCTACTATTAAAAAATTTTCAAAGAATTCTTGATCATCTACTCTTTCTCTCACTGAGGTATAACTACGTGCTAAGTCCTCCTCGACAGTGCAACCACTTATTCTTGCTGTCTAAACAAATTCGTGACTCGTGAGTGAGAAAATATTCTTTTAAGGGAAGCATATAGAACTTGTAGCCTCAACAAAAACTTTAACCTTTTGTTATTCAATCTTAGCAAGGGATGATCATGCTAAAGGAAAATGTTAAACGTATTCCTCTTTGTCAAATATGCATTTTATATTCATATTTGTTTTTAAATACCAGTACTAGTACCGAACCGAAAGTTTTGGTACCGGTAATGAGAAGTTGCGATTTTCAGGATTGGGATTTTCGGTCCGGTACGATACCGATCTCATATCTAGTTCCTACAATCACTACCTTTTAACTAGTGAAACGTTTGGTGTGTCGGTGATATATTTCGTTTAAAAGAAACCGGAGCAACTCCCGATTAGGGAATTGAGGAGATGGCGTAGAGTGGCCTAGTTAATAGCCACATGAACCTTTATAAATCGGTTTTGTCAACTCTATCATCTTTTAAACTCTTTATTTGTTGCATACGGTACATATTGGGTTGTAAAAAGAGTTTAATAACAAGATTAGCATCTTAGAGCATTCCCAGCCTGTTCTCCATCCTCATCTTTATAATTACACTACAAATACAATTATCGCTCATGTTCAATTAATTAATATTATTTTAACCTTTACCATTATAGTTTTCTCTTTCCTCTACTTACAACCAATTTAACAAATATTAAAAAACAAATAAGGAAAAACAAAGATTCTCCAAAATAAAAAAAAAATCGGCTTTGGGAATACTGTCCCCTCCCTTTTTTTCTAGTTTTCTATATATTTGTTTAAAAGTAAATGGATCAAAATAGCCAAAACATTAAAAACTGAATTCCAAATTAAAGTTCTAATTTTCCAATATAATTTCAAGTTTTCTTGTTCCATTCAAGTAACTAGCTAGGGGAGTCTTGTATTTTAAGTTTAGTATAGTTTTTGGTGTATGTTATAAGAAACATTGTACCCACAAAACAAACAAAAAAACAAAAAAAGAGTTGTAGTCTTGACAACTGTGGAACAAAGTCAGCTATAGAAAACACAGATTCCCCCAAGGCAGGAGCACATGCTGTGAATAATATGAATCTTTTCGTCGGCCCGACTCCTGATTTCATCCGCCACCCCAACACTATATTGTTTTTTATTAGTTGACTTTGGTTATAACTGACTAAATTCCACCCATCTTAATACCTATATATACTCCACTCTCTCAGTCATCCATCCAAACACACACCACAAATTCTTACAGCAAAACCCTACATCCATCAATGGCTGCCTACATCACCTTATGTACCCTCTTTCCATTATTCTTTACCATCGTCTTATCTGTTTACAGAAAGTGCAAAAAGCGAACGAATAACAAGGTGCGGCTACCCTCGGGCGAAACGGGACTTCCTTGGATCGGAGAAACAGTCGAGTTCTACAAGGCGCAACGTTCGAACCAACTGTTCGAAAGCTTCTTCCAGCCAAGAATGAAGAAGTACGGAAACGTCTTCAAAACGAAGCTCATGGGATCACCGACCGTGGTTGTAAACGGGGCCTCAGCAAATAAGTTCTTCATGTCGAACGAGTTCAAACTGGTGATAAGCTCATGGCCAACTTCATCCGTAGAGTTGATGGGAAGGAACTCTATTATGGAGAAACAAGGAGACTCCCACCGCTGCCTTCGCGGCATCGTCACTTCCACTCTTAACATTTCCGGACTCGCTGCGATGGTACCAAGGATGTGCGGTTCGATCGAGAGCCACATGAACAAGAACTGGCAAGACCGTGAAGAGATCAGTCTATACCGGTCCACTAAAATGCTCACATTCACCATTGTTGTTGAATGCTTGTTCGGACTAGGGATTGATATAGAATCCATGTTTGGTGTTTTCGAGCGTGTGCTGGAAGGTGTTATGTCTCCTCCTGTGAACTTTCCCGGGACTAAATTCTCTCGGGCGAAGAAGGCGAGAGCGGAGATAGAGAAGGTGTTGGTTGGTGAGATTACAAGGAAGAGAGAGGCCATGGAAATTAGTGGGAAAGAAGAAGAAGAAGATGGCATGCTGTTTTCTAAACTTGTGGCTGCTTTGATTAGAGGTGAGATTACAGAAGAAGAGGTTGTTGATAATGTGGTTTTGTTGGTGTTTGCGGCTCATGACACCACGTCTTACGCCGTCACGATGACGTTTAAGATGCTCGCGAACCACCCGGACTGTTACTCTCTTCTACTCAAAGGTACAGCCATTTTTTATCTTATACATTTGGTATGTACGAGTAGTTGGTAGTTATATATTTAGTTATTAATGATGATGATCTTGACTTACAGAACATGAAGATATTGCCACCAACAAAAGACCAGGTGAAGCCTTGACTTTTGAAGATGTGAAGAAAATGGAGTACACGTGGCAAGTAGCTCGTGAGACCATGCGACTGTGTCCTCCAATATTCGGATCCTTTAGAAAAGCCACAACTGACATCGAGTTTGAAGGATTTACTATCCCCAAAGACTGGAAGGTACATATAATATTAGTTCCTAATTATATATACTCATCACATAGAATAATCTGATTTGATGTGTAGGTGCTTTGGACGACATATGGAACACATTACGACGAGAAGTATTTTTCAGATCCGATGAGTTTCAACCCCAGTAGATTTGCGGATCCGGTGCATGCTTACGCCTTTATACCATTCGGAGGCGGGCCAAGGTTGTGCGCGGGCTACCAACTAGCCAAGCTCAATATTCTTGTCCTGGTGCATTATGTTGTGACGCGATATAGCTGGTCGGTGATATACCCCGATGAGCCTATTCTAATGGACCCGCTCCCGTTCCCTTCCAAAGGGATGCCTATAAAGATTTCACCCAAGCCTAACCGTAACTAGCTAGCTTGCAAGTTGCAAACCCATTGTAAATTTCAAACAACTGTTTAGTTGTATGTTATGAAATTCTTTGTAATTTTCAATGTAATATTAATTCAAATTTGAAATTTAACTGTCTTTCTGCAAAATATCTCTTAACACTTTAATCATTGAGATTACCAACCGATCGATGCCATTGATATCTCGATCATACGTTATTTTTGTAAAATTTCGCTCATGTTAGGTCTAATACCATAGAGAATAGAATAAAAGTGACTTTAGGTACGAAGATTTTTTGGGTTAACTGAGATGCTCTTGTTCCTAATTATTAAGTGTAGTAATTAGCCCACCACCAAAATGATTGATTTAAAGATAGAAGTCAAGGCTGATGAGACAGTTTGTGGCCTGAAGAGGTAGGTACCAGCAGAGCCCAGTTGGACCCGCAAGACTCACCTTGAAGAGGGACGTCTGCGCAGAAACCAACTGGATCCGCAGGACCAACCATGCTCAGAGACGTGACGTCCTCACGCGCAGTACGCAAGCTGTTCCCGCAGGAAATGCCTCCCAATGGTGAAGTAATCTGCCTGTTCCCGCAGCTGCGGATACAAGCCATCAGGGAAGGCCACCCGCGCAGCAAGGCTACACACACAAGGCACTTAGCTCTCATTCAGTGTCACCTGAAGGAATGAGCAAAGCCGGGAACAATCCCGCACAAGGGCGGGAGGGGGAATACTCCCGCCCAAACAAGCCAGTCCGTACGATACGGGAAGATCTTCTGTACTGTACCTGACGAGGTATGGGCAAAAGATCTGACTAAAGATACGACAGCTTATTGACAGCAGTATGGCGAGCAGCATGCTCCTGTACTGTATGTCACTATTAGCCGCTGCCTACTCACCAACTACTGCCATACCACGTGCATAGCCGGCAGTTGGTGGAAAAGGAATAGTACACAGCAGGCCTGGTCACTATCAGCCGCTGCCTACCCACCAACTACCAGCAGGGCACGTGCGTAGGCCACAGTTGGTAGAACAGGAATACTATTCAGCAGGCCACACCTCCTTGGAAACCTACCTTCGGCTATAAATACCACAAATGGTATGACCATCTCATCTTATCATATCTTATCATATTATCATCATATTATACCTGATATCTGCTCTAGCAATCTCTTAATATACATTTATATTTAAAGAGCAATCTAGTCTGATTCTCACGCCGGAGGGTGGTCACAAGGAGGAACCCCCCCTTCTCAGTGACAAGCTCACGGTGTCTGTTTTGCAGGTTATCAGAAGAACCATCTTTACCGGGTCTAACCCCTCGTGGGAAACATCTATCTAACCCCCAGGTTACTCGTAATCTGCCCGGGGTCCGGTTAGTGTTTCTTCATTGGCGTCATCCGTGCATAAAGCTAGAACTTCATTTTTCTCCAGTTTTTTCAAACTTCTGGGAAGATGGTTAAAGAAACTCCGGTAACCACAACCCCAGCTACTGGGGGGAATACCGGCTACACAGTTTTTACGAACACTACCCCAGTTACCCAAGCTGGGGCAAGTGCAGTAAATAATCTCTCACTAGGATTCACCGATACCCAGTTAGAGAAACGAACAAGACTCCCCCGCCAAACACTCGATGAAGTTAAGGCATGGGCGGAGGCACGTCAAAAGGAATTCCAAGCTGAGTTGGACGAACGCTTGCGTTCCGTCCAACAGGCTGACGAATTCGAAGAATACTTGGACGATGACTCGGAGGAATCCGACACCGACGCGAACCCTCGCCATAGGGCAAAAGGGAAGCATAAGGAAACGGATTCCCAACCGAGAAGGCATTTTGGAGAAGCCTTCAAACCAAAAAACACAGGTGGAAGTCCACGTGACTTCTCCAAAACACTCAGACCAAACGTTGCAAATGCGGGAACATCCAAATTTGCAAGGGACATTGCGGAAGCAATTGCCCCAAAAAGTGCCAAACAAATGTCCAGCATAGGCACATATGATGGTATATCTGACCCAGATGATCATTTGAACAGATTCATAGCGGGGGCAACCGTCAGTAGTTGGACGGAACCTACGTGGTGTTACATGTTCCAAATGACGCTGGTTGGGGCTGCTAGAGCGTGGTTCGATCGTCTACCGGTCAACCACATCTATGACTGGGCAGACTTCCAACAGAAGTTTAGCCAACATTTCAGCCAGCAAAGAAAGTATACCGAGGAGCAATGGACAATCCTCAAATGCATTCGAGAGGAAGATGAATCTTTGCTAGACTTCATCACTCGCTTCAACTCGAAGAAGCTAAGTCTGGGTAACATCAGCGAAGATCTTGTTCGCGCTGCTTTTATTCAGGGCGCGAACGACCCAGAGCTCATCCGCACCTTAACGGGTAAAGATGGCATGCCATCCACATGGGATGCCATCATGACAGCAGCAAAACGCTTTGCGGAAACTGAGAGGCAACTGGGTAGAGATCTCCCACAGAGCACAAACCTCTACACCCAGAAAACAAGGGAAGACAACGTCCTTACCGCCCGATTAAACAAAAAGCGAAAACTAGGCATTTGGCAGTCAAGGGTAAACTTTGACACCTCATCCGGCTTGCAACATCGGTTAGGCGGAAGGGGTAATGTACAGTCGAACCAGAACTCCAGATGGACGCCGCTCACCAAAAGCGTCACCGAGATATTCGCCACTGAGGAGCTCCCATGGCCAAAGCCTCCAATAATCCGACATCGTCACAATGCTGATCGGAGCAAATACTGTGACTTTCACAGGACAAAAGGCCACAACACTGAAGAATGCATAGACGTAAAGGACATGGTCGAAGCATTTGTCAGAGATGGGACGCTCGCGCACCTCGTGGCGCAATGAACGTTGAGCAGGCTGATGCGTGTAAAACCCCAGCTGGGGAAAACACGAATAAAAATTCCAGCTTCAATGTGGAGACTACATGCTGCGTAAAGAACGAGATCCCGAACCAGGTGCGTATCGGCTCGATGGCACTCCCATCCCAACAACATGGGAGCTCAATTACACAGTTTGCATGTAGATCAATTCCAAATTTGTAAAGAAAAGGCCAAGAGCCACTTCTAATGGAAATGATTCTCCTTAGAACATCGACGCTGATGATTTTACATTTATACTTTATGAACTATCAACACTGATAACGGTTTTGACCGCATACATAAGTGTGAAAGTCGTTGCATGGGGAAGGCGGCAAAACCCGCATAAACCCAAAAAACGGCAAACCTTCACGCAGGTCAGTTGAAGAGGAAAAGTTCAGTCATCCTACTAAATGAAAGTGCCGGTCTATCCGCATGAATCATGATAGAGGAAACTGAACACTAACCTATTAACAACCGCGCGTCGAACGGTTAATTTATTCAACACGGATATGCCGGTTTTCACCGCATAATTACGTGGAAAGTCATTGCGTGGGGAAGGCGGCAAAACCCGCATAAACCCAAAAAACGGCAAACCTTCACGCAGGTCAGTTGAAGGGGAAAAGTTCAGTCATCCCACTAAATGAAAGTGCCGGTCTATCCGCATGAATCATGAGAGGAAACTGAACACTAACCTATTAACAACCGCGCGTCGAACGGTTATTCAAAACAGAGAATTTCTAACAAAAGGATGAGGAGAACCTACACGCAGGTCAGATGGTAAAGTTTAGCCATCCTAAGTGCAAGTGACGGTCCTACCCGCACAATCACGAAAGAGGAAGCAAAACTTCAACCTATTATCTACCACGTTCAAAGGTTAACTTATCCTAAACACTTAAAAATTTCAAAAAAGATGAGGAAAACCTCCACGCAGGTCAGATGTAGGTAAAAGTTTAGCCATCCTACTAAGTGCAAGTGACGGTCCTACCCGCACAATCACGAAAGAGGAAGCAAAACTTCGACCTATTATCTACCACGTTCAAAGGTTAACTTATTATACACTTGGAAAATTGCTAATTTAAACTAAAGTATGCAAGTCATATAACGTTTACAAAGCAAGGAATCCAATGAAAGTAGCGGTCTTACCCACACAAAGATTTATATTTCACAATGATTCATTACAAGAATGGCAGGGTAACTACCCGCCTACAAGAAAATAAATCTATACAAGATAAATCTATCCTAGCAGTGGGAAGGGATCTTCAGGATCAAGCTTCAGGGCCACTTCCACTTGGACCAGCACCATCAGTAGATCGTGGCAGTTCAAGGAAAGCTTTAAGGATAGCTAACCCATCATCAGCAGCAGCAACTTGATTCACCTTCTCCACCACCGGATGCGGGAAGGCGGCGTACTGATTCACTGCTTGGTCGTATACAGCTTCAGTATCTACATTATACAAAGGGAAGTTAGAAGGCGGGATGCCTTTCTCAACGAACCCTAGACCAAGCAGGAAGCCGGCCTTTTCCCCATCCTCGTGAGAAGCGTTGAGGGCTGCGCTCATAGCATCATCATAAGACGTCTCTGAGAAGACCCGATGCACAACCTACAAGAAAATATAAGTGTCAAAACCTTTTCTATTTACAAAGAAAAGCGTAAAGAAATGAAAAGCATACCTGAGACAACGCTTCTCGAAGAAGCCATTCCTTGGCAACCAGAGCTTCTTGGAGGGCAGCTTGAGCTTCGTTACGGGCGCGTTCGGCTTCACTCTTGTTAAGGTTGGCAAGCAACACTTCTTTAGCCGCAGCCTCTTCGACGCCCTTTAGCTTCCGCTCAGTGTGGTCAAGCACCCCCCTCTGGTCCAAGATCTCTTGGAGCTTTTTGGCGTCTTCCATCGCCAAGGCATCATGAGCCTGCTGGAGAGCCTCTAATTTGGCTTTAAGCTCTTCATTCTCCACGCGTAGAGGCTCAGCAACAGCTTCAGCCTTGGTGGCCCTCTCGGTTGCGTTCCTTACAGTTTCCTTAGCCAGCCAAAGCTGTTCATTAACAGCTTGGGCAGCCTTGGAACGGGCCTCGAGCCGGGCCTGAACTTCAACCTCAAGGGCCTTGAAGGCCTTCTCCTTTTCCGCAGCAGCTGCGGTAAGCCTTTGGTTCTCCTCCCGGATAGCCCGTGCCTGAGCTACTTCTTTAATGCGAGCTGCTTTTAACTTGTCGTTTTCACGACAAAGCAGCTCGACGCGCGGCTGCATCCGGGCCAGGAGAACCCGAAGCTCATTGGTTAGCCTAACCTCCTGGTAGCTAGCCATGGCTTCCCCCAACACACCACTAGGAGCAGCGTGACGAGCCCACTCCACGCACTCCACAGGGGTGCGAAGGGTTGTTCCTCGGCGAATGTTCCATCGTGGAACATACACTTCATTGGAATCCGACACTGCAAAAAACACAAAGCAGTTAGGAAAAGATGATAAAAATATATAAAATAGGCCAAAAGAAGCCTACGCACCTGTAGGGTCAATAACAGGCCGATAGCCGCCAAACCCATCACCTGAACCCAAGGGAAATCAATCCAAGAGGTCAGGCAGATGGGAAGGAGGCAGAGGTTAGCGAAAAGCCCCATGCATACCTGACGGATCGGCCGTCGTTGCCGAAGACGGAGGCATGGTAGAAGCCGCCGCGGTCGCCGCCGCGGAATCCGCAGCAAAAGTAACCGCCGGCTCGGTGAAAGATGCGGTAAAAATAGCACTCACAGCCGGCGGTGACGTCATCACAGCTGGAACAGTCGGCTCAAAGGAGTGAGCAACTGAACCAGCGGAAGCAGGCGCAGGCGCCTGGGTCATCGCCTCAGGTAGGCTGACCGGGCCTACCGTCATTGGCAGGGAGGTACTCCTCTGCGCTCCACCCTGGAATGCGTCAACATCCACGCCTGCACAAAGAAGCATTAATGATGGAAAACTATGAAGTTAAAAGAAAGCTTGTACTTACGGGTTTTCTTGAGCCTAAAGGTACGGAGAGGCGGGGACGAACCCGATGGAGCCGGCCTCTTTGCGCCGCTCACCATCGTCTTCTTGGGCTCTCCGGAGGTGACAGTCGCAGCCTCCGGAGCGGTGGTCTTATCACCACCGGGATTCCCCGCCACCTCTTCGCTCTCGGTCTCCGAATCAGACCGAGGCACTGGATCGGCAGTGGAGGCCACCTTCTCCTTCCCCTTCCCGCCGGCAGCCTTCTTCTTCCGCACCAACGGAGGACCATCTGCGGATTCCTCATCAGAACATACGATTAAAGGAATTCCAGCAGAGGTTTCAACATTGAGAGGTCGAGGGTTGAATAGCGCCTTACCTGGCCGCCTGGCGCTAAGGATCTCGTGGCCTAGCGGGTAGACCTCCACGAACCGATCCGCCGTTTGTTCTAGGATGGGCAACTCGTTCTCGTCTAGAGCGCGAGTACCCATCCGAGCGGGACCTTCAGCCTCCCGCGGGTTCAGGAGCGACTGCAAGTCGTTCCCCTCTGAAATAAACAGGAAAAAAGTTAGAAGAGATTCTAAATCAACAAAAAGAAACAGAGCATACCGTAAGGAACAGAGTTCGAACCGTATTCAAGGACGATTGGGATCTTTTGCGCATCCGCCTCCTTCCACACCCGGCTCATCCCCAGCATCACCATCCCGGACTCCGCAAACCGGTAAACCGGAGATTGGACTCGGGATATCTTCGAAAACCATTCCGCCTCCTCGTAGTTGGAGGCGTGAAGGCTGGGAAGTGCTTGCCCGTTCTTGAATTTCATGGCAAGGGGGATGGCGCGAGCGGAGATGTAGAAGAACTCCCGCTTCCACAAGCGAAGACTGCGCTCGGTTGCGCAGATCTTCAAACCCTTAATCCGGGTTATCAATGTATACCACCCCTGGATGCACCTCCAAGAGTAGAAGGTCATCAGGCGGTCAACATAGGGCTCAATGCCCAGTATCCGGCACACCCACTCGAAGTGGCGAACCTTGGCAATCGCCATCGGATGCACCTCGGTCAGGTGCACACCGTGCCTCTCAAGGACACGGTAAACAAACGTTGTCAATGGGAACCTAAGATTCCCATAAACAAAGAATGCAGCATAAACCCCGATCTTGCCTCTGGGGGCATCGTACACCGTCTGATGGGGTTCAGGAAACTCAGGCTCGAGAGACTCGAGCATGAACTTCCTGACGACGTACCGATACAGATCGACGGGCAGAGCACACTGGCACTCGCCAGCAGTACTCTTGTCATCGGCTGTAGATTCGAGATCATGAGAAGACATCTTACAAGATGAAAGAAGAAAACGATTTCAAGAGAATGCTTGCGTGAAAAGGTGAGTATTCGCCGGAAATCGTTTAGAAGATGAAGAGAAAAGTGAAAGGTGTGAATTACAAAGAACCCTCTCCCCCTTTATATACTAATCGCAATTAATGCGATGAATTTAATGCGGAGGAGAGAGAAATCGAAGGTGCAATGAAACTATGACACGTGGCGAAAAGCAAGCTGGCAACAGCTGTTGAAAGGACGCGTACCATTAATTCCGCGGCCACGCTCCCGAAAACTCGCGCCCACGCGCCTGAAAAAGCGTCTGGAATGACCATGTACTGTCACGTCACCATAACTTCCTGCACGTCCTGACACAGTCAGAAGAAACCGTCGCACGACGTTTCAGAGGTTTGGACTGTTCTTATCCTTTCACCAACCTTTCGAATTTCAAAAATTCAAAAAGATTCAAAATGAAGCGGGAAAATACCCCTTACCTTGGCAACCAAGTAACCATAAGACGGGTGCGGGTACAGTGTTAAGGCAAAACCCTTCACATACTTAGCACCTGCAAGGAATTGAAGCCAAGAATACCTTGGCAACCAAGTAACCATAAGACGGGTGCGGGTACAGTGTTAAGGCAAAACCCTTCACATACTTAGCACCTGCAGGGAATTGAAGCCAAGAATACCTTGGCAACCAAGTAACCATAAGACGGGTGCGGGTACAATGTTAAGGCAAAACCCTTCACATACCTAGCACCCGCAGGGAATTGACGCCAGGAATACCTTGGAAGTAAAGTAACCGTAAGACGAGCCCGGGTACAGTGTCAAGGCAAAACCCTTCACATGCCTAGCGCTCCGCAGGGAATTGAAACCAAGAAGGATCTTCTGGGCAATGCTTGCGGAAACGGAAATAACATCCCCGCATAGCGGGAACGTCGAGAACTACATTGTTTGAAGCTCCAGGATGGAATTGGTGGTTTTAACATAATTGATCACTATGTTCGAAACTACCAAAACCTCATGGAGAATCCACACAAGTGGGACTCAACGCTCTTGACTTGCGAGGAGGTTACAGACCTACCCGCATCATACCCAAAGATCAAGCAGGAAAGTCGGGAATTTCTGCAAGTGACAAGGACTTCCGCGGGAAGAATCCCCATGGAAAACCTTAAAACTAAACCCTTTTCAAAACCCTTTGCTTAAAGTCCAAAAGTTCACCTCACTTTATTAAACATTCATGAGAAGAACATTGGACTGGGGGGGCTTGAAGAGGTAGGTACCAGCAGAGCCCAGTTGGACCCGCAAGACTCACCTTGAAGAGGGACGTCTGCGCAGAAACCAACTGGATCCGCAGGACCAACCATGCTCAGAGACGTGACGTCCTCACGCGCAGTACGCAAGCTGTTCCCGCAGGAAATGCCTCCTAATGGTGAAGTAATCTGCCTGTTCCCGCAGCTGCGGATACAAGCCATCAGGGAAGGCCACCCGCGCAGCAAGGCTACACGCACAAGGCACTTAGCTCTCATTCAGTGTCACCTGAAGGAATGAGCAAAGCCGGGAACAATCCCGCACAAGGGCGGGAGGGGGAATACTCCCGCCCAAACAAGCCAGTCCGTACGATACGGGAAGATCTTCTGTACTGTACCTGACGAGGTATGGGCAAAAGATCTGACTAAAGATACGACAGCTTATTGACAGCAGTATGGCGAGCAGCATGCTCCTGTACTGTATGTCACTATTAGCCGCTGCCTACTCACCAACTACTGCCATACCACGTGCATAGCCGGCAGTTGGTGGAAAAGGAATAGTACACAGCAGGCCTGGTCACTATCAGCCGCTGCCTACCCACCAACTACCAGCAGGGCACGTGCGTAGGCCACAGTTGGTAGAACAGGAATACTATTCAGCAGGCCACACCTCCTTGGAAACCTACCTTCGGCTATAAATACCACAAATGGTATGACCATCTCATCTTATCATATCTTATCATATTATCATCATATTATACCTGATATCTGCTCTAGCAATCTCTTAATATACATTTATATTTAAAGAGCAATCTAGTCTGATTCTCACGCCGGAGGGTGGTCACAAGGAGGAACCCCCCCTTCTCAGTGACAAGCTCACGGTGTCTGTTTTGCAGGTTATCAGAAGAACCATCTTTACCGGGTCTAACCCCTCGTGGGAAACATCTATCTAACCCCAGGTTACTCGTAATCTGCCCGGGGTCCGGTTAGTGTTTCTTCATGGCCTCTTTCGACAATGGAATAATAGGGAACAACTTAAATAAAATAACTGCTAATGCAATTCAAAAATCTGGATATTAGTTAGGCTGAATTCTACTTACTAATTAAATTCTATTTCTTTTCAATTTGCAGTCTTCTCTAATAATTGATAAATTAACCTTAAAACAATTAAACTCATAGCATTACTTTAAAACTTTGTTATTATTCCAAATCCAATAATATAATAACTTTATTAAAAATGCACTGTATCTGAAATAAAGTTTTTATTTAGTTTCCTAAATTAAAAAAAAAAATGATGCAACGTGGTTTTTAGTTTTTAACGTTATCACAAACTCTCTCAATGCTCTTACTCATGTAGTTTTGGGGTTTTTCTTTAATAGTTTTGTGACAACTTTAAGCTTGAGACACTGTTACACACTTATAACAACAAAAATCCAAAGTTATCCGGGGTTTGTTGGTGCATACTACCAACTAGCAAATCAAGATATTTATTAATTCTTCATGTTTATAATTATACAAGTGACAACTAATTATACATAGAGTAGTATTAGCACTCGATCCCATTGGCAGAAAATTAAAACGTAGACATAAAGATAGATGTGTTAAGAAAGATTTTAAATCTTTGGAGGGGTGTAAGTGGAACAAAGCCAGCAAATTGGATGGATGGATTCCCCAAGGCACATGCAATCGCACACATTATCAATCTTTTAGTCGGCCCGACTTCAAGATTACATCCGCCACCCTTTATACCTACAACTAACAATTAATTACTTACAACTAGACACCCAATATATATATATATCATCTCTCACTATAATCATATCTTAAAAACGTACAATGGTAATTTGCTTCATCTTCTCTCTTTTATTTCCATTCTTTGTCATCGTCTTACTAGTAATTTACAAAACCCGCAACCCACCAAAATACCCTCTGGCAGCATGGGCCTTCCGTGGATTGGTGAAACCATCGGTTTCTACCGAGCTCAACGTAGAAACCAACTTTTTGAGAACTTCTTCCAACCGAGAATCAACAAGCATGGAAAGATATTTAAAATGAAGCTCATGGGATCGCCCACGGTGGTCGTAAATGGGGCTGCAGAGAATAAGTTCTTCATGTTAAACGAGTTCAAATTGGTGGTAAGTTCATGGCCAACTTCGTCTGTGGAGTTGATGGGAAAGAATTCCATCATGGAGAAACAAGGAGACTCCCACCGCTGCCTTCGTGGTATTATCGCCTCCACCCTCGGCCCCACCAGGCTGCAAGCAATGGTGCCGACAATGTGTCGATCGATTCAGATCCACTTGGTTAAATACTGGGAAAACCGGGATGAAATCAGTTTACATCGGTCGACAAAAACACTTACTTTCACCATTGTGCTAGAATGCTTGTTCGGGATCAGGATTGATCCGGATTTAATGTTTGGGGTGTTTGAGAATGTTCTAGAAGGTGTTTTGGCGGCTCCGGTTAATATTCCAGGGACGAAATTCTCAGGTGCTAAGAAAGCAAGGGCCAGGATACAGAGGGTGTTGGTTGATGAGGTGAGGAAGAAGAAGGAAGCCATGGAACAAGGAAGAGATGAAGATGGACTGTTGCTTTCGAACATGGTGGCGGCTTTAATCAGAGGCGACATTACAGAAGACGAGGTTGTTGATAATATTGTTTTGATAGTCTTTGCAGCTCACGATACGACTTCTTACGCGATTACAATGACATTTAAGATGCTTGCTAACCACCCTGACTGTTACACTACTCTTCTTAAAGGTATCATTCGATCGACCATAAAACTGTTAGATATACATACATGTATGTATTCAAATATGTATGACATGCCATCGTGGTTGTGATCTTAACTAGCAGAACATGAAGGCATTGCTATAACAAAAAGACCGGATGAGGTTTTGACACTCGAAGACGTGAAGAAGATGGAGTACACTTGGCAAGTGGCGCGCGAGACAATGCGATTATGGCCTCCAATATTCGGGTCATACCGAAAAGCGATAACCGAGATTGAATTTGAAGGTTTTATTATACCTAGAGGGTGGAAGGTGCTTTGGACTGCATATGGAACACATTATGATGAAGAATACTTTCCAGATCCAATGAGGTTTAACCCGAGTAGGTTTGCGGATCCGATTCAAGCTTATGCTTTTATACCATTTGGTGGCGGGCCACGGCTGTGTGCAGGGTATCACCTGGCAAAGCTAATTATTCTTGTGTTTATGCATTATGTCGTGACACGATATGATTGGTCATTAGTGTACCCTAATGAGCCTATAGTCATGGACCCGCTCCCGTTTCCTTCTAAAGGCATGCCTATAAAAATCTCTTCAAAATACAATCGCTAACACGATCTTTTAGAGAACATGTGCTTTCAGCTACTTTTCAGAACATTTTTCTATCATCTCTTTATATATAAACATAAATTTTGGAGTTTATTGTTCATAGATTTGTGCAGGGCAAACAGCTTTCTCTCCCACATGTAAGTATTAGTATTTCATATATAAAAACTTATCTAGTTATCTAGTACCACACAATAAGACAGATCTATATGACAAGGGATCTCGATCAAGAATCTAGATGAAATGATCGGGTCGCACACATGCTTTTTTCCATCTTTTATAAACAGTTAATGGGTCAAAAGAAATTCATATTGACTTATTTAAAAGTAATTGGGTAGAAATTAATGTGTCATCCAATACACTAAATGTGAGCACATGCTTAAAACTAAAATACTAGCATTAGTCATGCCTGTATATCCAAAAGCAGCTCTATATAGAGAACAAGATCTAAAAGCATGTAGACGGTTGAATAATTTCATTCTAATTTCCATCGCATATTGCTAAAGTCGACGAGCTTGAACATGATTTCAAATCTGAAACAAAACCAAAAACCTTTTAGTCAAACATTTCACAACAATGCATAAAAAGAGGGAAAAACACAAACCTTCTAAACCATTTCGCATCCAATCCTGTGTGCATATAAGGGCTTGCAAAGTATCTGCACTTAACGAGCTTCTATACTGATCAAGGATTCTATCTCCAGTGTCAAAAACAGAGTCCAATGAAACCTTTGACATAGGAATTCCTAGAATGTTTCTTGCCATCATAGATAAAACAGGATACCTAGGAGTATGAACCTTCCACCAATTTAGAATATTAAATTCATTGTTACGAGAAAATAATGGCTCCTCGAGATACTTATCAAGGTCAGACTTCACATTTTGACTTTGTGACGTTTCATGAAGAAACCGGTCAAACCCGGTCAACCGGTCCCGGGCATCACTCCCACCATCACTCCCGCCAGCCTGGCTGTTAGAAGCTAACGTGGAGTACACATCATGCCCATTGTAAAGTGCCCTCATACAATTAGAAACAATATCCACACAATCGGGTGCATCACCCCCGTAAATCTGCGGGTAATAATAGTCCACTAGTTTCATCTTAAACCGAGGGTCTAAGATAGCTGCAACCGCTAAAACCAAACTGCATTTCTTCCAATAATCGTCAAATTTACTTTTCATCTTCAACGATAACGAGCTTATAAGTTCGTCCCGGCTCTGACACCAATCAATTAACTGTAAATGAATATCACAAACCTCAGCAAAATATACATTTGCAGTCGGAATCTTGCTTCCAGCAAAAACCGTAGAAACTTCAACAAATAACTTCAAAAAACTCGTTATCGTACTCGCTTGACTCCATTCATCATCAGACGGACACATTGTGTAACCAAAATCATGCTCTTGAAGACGGGAAAACGCCTCACGATACTTCAAAGCAACATCGAGCATATTATAAGTTGAATTCCAGTTGACTGGATTATCAAGACATAACAATTTCTGGCTGTTGGCTCCGACCTCTTGCACCATTTCATTAAACTTTTCATGAAGGGTTTGTGAACTTTTTATGTACCGTACGCTTTCACGGACCTTGCAGATTGTAACATTAAGAGCTTCTAGACAATCTTCAACCACGATTTTGATGATATTTACCGCACATCTTACTTCAAATAACTGCCCATTACATAACAGAAACCTGTTTTGTGACAAATGATCTCTAACTTTATCGACAATATTGTCGTGTACTGAACAACTGTCACAAGTCATTGAAAACAACTTGCTGTCAATATCCCATTCCATCAACCTTGTCATTATAATTTCAGACATCACGTCTTCCGTTTGACCAGGGTCAACGTGTATGAAACTCAAAATCTTCTTTCTCAAAGCCCAAGTATCATCAACCGAATGTGCAGTTAAACATAAGTACTTCGCGTCCCCTTTTGCAGCCCACGTGTCAACACTTAAGCTGATTTTGCCAGGGAGATCATCCAACATTTCACGTACTTTTTGTTTCTCTTTTAGGTAAATTTCCTTACAGTCAGCCACGACTCCATCAAGTGTAACAAGCTCAAACAACGGCTGAAGTTTTCTAACAAATATTTTAAACCCAACATGTTCCACCATTGCTAGAGGATAACCGTGCAAAATAATCATTCTAGCAAGATCAAAACGACTTCTTTTGAAATCAAAGTTACCGGAACTTAAACCAGCAAGCCCGTCTTTTAACGGGGTTTGTTCATATCTAACAACACTGGGTGTGTCCATTCTTGTTTGGTCATGATCATAACTATACCCGACCGGGGTCACGGATCCTTCTTTTTTCTTTCCTTTTGATGCAAGCAATTGAGAAACATCATGATTTGTTCTTCTTCGACATCTGATTAAGTGGTTTCTTAAATGAGACGTGCCGCTTGTACTTGAACCACTGAGTTTCTTCTTGCAATGCTTACAAACCGCAACACATACATCGTTTCGTTTGACCCGGTCAAAGTCTTTCCACACTGCTGATTTTAATCTACTACAGTCTACTAGTACTGTTTCTTCAGAAATCTCCATTTAATCTGCTGCATATTCATCCAAATATATATGCATTTTAAAACAATACACCAAAAACCTTACAATAAAGAATCTTCATACTTTCACAATGTAAGAAAAACACCAAAATTTACAGAAAACCGATTAACCGAAAATAAGAACTATTCATATCTTCATATATTTCTAACTTTATACCTCCAATTCATGTATTTATACCTCCATTTCATGTAATTCTAAGCAAAAATTTTAGCCCAAGTTCGGTTTTGGTAACTAACCGAACCGAAAACCGCAAAACAAACCAACCGATTGGTTAATAAAATAGATTAATCAATGACTTCTGTTTCATTGAGTCCAATAACCTAACCGAACCATGCACATCCCTGCATAATACTAAATGAAAGAAAACACATAAAATGCCAAAATAAAGTCTAAAACTAACACACATATTCTTTCTCAAGTCACAAACACAAAACTTGGCCCAAAAAAAGTCCAAATCCAAGCCAACAAATTAACTGCAAATCACACTTGACATGAAGTACCTAACCTGAATCCAATCCACAAAAAAAAACCTCTAATATCCGGCCCGGATATGAAAACCCGGTGTTGACCCGAACCGGATCCGGATCCGAATACAAACGGGTCAAAATGCTTTTCAATTAAATGAGAACCCTATCGGATTCGGATCGGGAAACCCCCGATTCGGACTTCGGGTTCCGAATTTTTAATTAACTGAAATTAAAAAATAAAAATAACACATGTAGACATAATTGGTAATTGACGCATGAGATGATAAGGGATGATGAAGAAGAAAACGTACATAATTGCAGAAGGAAGAAATTTGAAACGCATAAATGTTGAAATTATTAAAAATATTATTATTAGGGTTTATAAGTGTATGTGTGTGTGTATGGATAGCGTTAATTTAATTTGTGTGAGATGAAAATGGGTATACTATTCGAAGGCGCCAACCCGATTGTTAAAACATTTGGGTCTTGGCCCAAACTCTTATTGGGCTGTAACTACTTCTGTCTTTTTTTGCAACTACTTCTTGAGTTGAGGACCAAATGTTTTAGAACAAGTCAAAAACACAATAGCCAACATGCATATTATATTAACTTTGTCATCTCGTTCCAGCCTTCTTTTTAGCCTGCAGTTTTTTTTTTTTTTAATTTTCACAATCGAAGTTTTATATAATTTACTATAAAACGATTACAATAAAGTGGCAGGCAAACGGGCAACAAGCTGCGCCGCAACCCCCTTTTGAACAGCAAAGCCAATCCTGCTAAAAACAAAGCTTTGGGACCTAGAAGCTGAAGAGGTTCCGTGTACCACGCGCTGAACCCTACTCAAAAATTTCACAGCCTCTGGAGCCAGAAAACCAAATGTATCAAAGGCAAATGGTAGAAAGACATGTTGATTATCTAAACAAGCTTTCTCCTAAAATTTATAATGTTGAATAAAGAAAGTTAAGTTTAGTGATTTCGCGTTATTAATTAATTAATACCGAGTAAAGAACGGATCATGGATTTAGATTAATTGAGATGGGTTAAACGAGAATGGGCCTTAGGTCCATGGGCTTTAAGGGATATAAATATCCCCTAAACCAACCTAAAACCCTAAACCCTCATTTCATTTCCATCATAATCTCTACACACTCCAAACACACACACACCATAAACGAGCAAGATCCGAGAGAGAGTAAACGTTAGTTGGTATTAGATCTTATTACACGAGATCAAGAGTGCATAAACAAGCTAACCAAGATCGAACGAGCGCTAAAGGTATGTTCTTGACCTTTAAAGTTTAAGTTTTATTGAACGTTTAGCCTTTTGAATGTCCTTAAGCTTAAAGATCCAAGCTTTATAGTATATACGGGATATTTATACGACCGAAAATGGTTAGGGAACGTTAGTGGGTGATGTCGAACCATAACAAGGGTATTAAAATCGCCAAAATGCGTGATAAAAACCAAACCCGTAGCTGAACTGGGCAACTTCGCCTGCAAACGGATAACTTCGCCTTCAAAGCTTAACTTCGCCTTCAAAGCATAACTTCGCCTACGGCCAAGTTCGCCTAACTGATAACTTCGCCTACGGCCAAGTTCGCCTAACTGATAACTTCGCCTACGGCCAAGTTCGCCTAACTGATAACTTCGCCTAACGCTAAGTTCGCCTAAGGTTTAACTTCGCCTAAAGCTAAGTTCGCCTAAGGTTTAACTTCGCCTAAAGCTAAGTTCGCCTAAGGTTTAACTTCGCCTAAAGCTAAGTTCGCCTAAGGTTTAACTTCGCCTAAAGTCAAGTTCGATTAGAAAATAAATTAAAAACCTAATGGAAAATGTGTTAAGACAGTTAATGTAAATAAAATTTTTCCAAGCTAACCTGGCAGCTCGACCCCAGCCAGGGGCTCTGCCCCTTGGACCCTGCTAGGGGCTGCCAGGGGCGCTGCCCGCCCCTAGACCCCGCTACCAGGGGCGCTGCCCCCGGACCCCCGTTCGTTGTGGGTCACATAAAGATAGAAATACAACATGAGTAGTAGTAGTTAATTGATACGTGTAAATATTATACAGTTAGCCGTGCACAGCTCAAGAAGGGAATAACTATTAACGGAGAGCGTAACAGGATCCAGGTGAGTTTCTAGCCCCATTTATGTGTTATGTTTTCGGGGCTGTGTGCATACTCGATATGTTTGTTAATACGCTTATCCTAAGAGATAAGTGTATGCCTTATGTGAATGATGTGATATGTATGAATGATGGCTTGACGGTACGTGAACGATCTTCGGATATTGCACGTACTGTCAGGTTGTAACGCTAAGTATAAGGTAAGTATGATATGTATGCTTATGTGTATGAATGTGATAAAGTTAATAAAAGAAGGAAAGGATGGTTGTATGGTTACGAAGAGGGTACCGGGCCCTAATAATACTCGAGGTATGATGTATGGTTGTATGGTAACGAAGAGGGAATCGAACCCTACTAATATTCGAGAACTAGGGAACCGAACCCTACTAATATTCGAGGAAAGAGGGTACCGAGCCCTAATAATACTCGAGGTATGATGTATGGTTGTATGGTAACGAAGAGGGAATCGAACCCTACTAATATTCGAGAACTAGGGAACCGAACCCTACTAATATTCGAGGAAAGAGGGTACCGAGCCCTAATAATACTCGAGGAAAGAGGGTACCGAGCCCTAATAATACTCGAGGAAGGAGGGTACCGAGCCCTAATAATACTCGAGGAAGGAGGGTACCGAGCCCTAATAATACTCGAGGAATGTAGGGCGTAATGCTCTTTATAACGTAAGATATGAAAGTAAGTTAATACAAAAGAAAGTATGAAAGTATGAAAGTATGAATGAAAGAATATAAGTTTATGTGTATTGTATAGTGTATGATTAACTAGAACTCACTCAGCGTAGCTGACTTTTAGTATGCACGCAGGTGAGTAGGATGAGGCAGCTCGCTTGAGGAGACACGTGGCACTGAATAAGAGGCTGGCATCGGAAGACTCAAGACGTTTAAGTTTAATGTTTCGTTTATTTTGAAAGACAAAATGATGTTTTAAGACAAGACGTGTTTTGTTATGAAATGTTTTATGAAAGCTTTTATATTCCGCGAATGTTTTAATTAACTCTAATATTTAGAACTGCGTTTATGAGTAAATCCAACACGAAAGTAGGGTTACCGGTAACGGGGCCTTACAATCTGGAAGTGAAGTACGTAAACGATCCATCGCACACCTATAATCAGAGTCCAACCCATAAATATCACAACCACGAAGAATATGGTCTTGCAAACACCACGACTGTGCTCTCGAAGCCACAAAAGCATATGTAGATACATCCTCGGCCGAACAGAGACCCAACCCCCCATAACGGATCGGAAGTGATGCCAACCTCCATTGGAGATCCCCAAAGAACGGACCTCCACAAACCACGATGTCCTCAATCGCCCTTCGAAGACCATTGTCAAATATAGAAACAGCTTCCCCCACATACATAGGTTGGCATGTTCTCAAACCGAACAAAAGCTTGGCGACTCCCATACATGAGCGAAGCAAAAGAAGCTCGCATTGAGGATCCCGAAGTCTTGGTAGACAGCTCATCAGTTCCACAGCGCTAGATGCCCTTTTCATAGCCAAACTGCTGATAAACCCCGCATCTTGGCTTACAGCACCACCAAGGAGTTTCATGCCAAGCACCGGCCTTCTAATCCCGCAAGGGAACAACCCCTCCTGCGCCTTCACCCCATTGCATGTTGGCCAAAATAACTCTGTTTTCTTAACGTTTAATTCAAGACCCAAACGAGGCCCCTCAGACCTGATAATATCTAATGCTTTGGCTACCTCTCTAGTATCCCCGATAATCGTGCCATCATCCAAGTACCAAGCATGAAAGAGAAGCTTGCAATGGGATCAATTGTTCATGTTAACCTCTACAATACAATAGAATAAAGGTCATGTATACATAGTCGAGCATAGAGTAAGTTGATGACCAAAATATTAATTCGAAATCCATAAACACTAATAGCAATATTAAACCAAAACATCATGGTTGAATCACACTTTTAGAACACAACCATAATGATACAACTAACCTAAGGAAACAAACAAATTCAATTTGTACAAAACCAAAACTAATAACTAATACACAATAGCAGCATACATTAATATAAAGTAAATATACCTAATAAAAACAAAACCAAAACAAAATAACAAATACACCCTACATGCAAAGAACATACATAAAAACAGCCTTTTCTACATCCTGTGTGCCCACGTTAACCATAAACACACATCAATGCAGCCTTACGTACATGCTACATAAAAAAAACAAATAATAATAATAATAATAATAATAATAATAATAATAAATCAAACTATATACAAATAAAACAGTTTACAACTTACAATCAACTCGAAAGGTACATGAAAACTTACAAAAGATATAGCTCCGCAATCCGCTTAAAAAGGCCTTAGTTAAATCTACTTGAGACATCAAAACATGCGGTAGTAAGTCAAAGTTGGATAAAGAAAAAGTACGAGAATGTTAGAAACCAAATAAGTCAAAGTTGCATAAAAGGTTTCTAAATATGACACATTTAGAAACTATGACCAGCAACCTCAAAGAATATCTCTAAGACAACGTGTACTAGGGCGAGGAAATGGGGTGATATGGGGGAGGAACCCCTCCCCTCCCCAACGATAAGGTGGGGGGGACAAGGATTTGTCGCTAGGTATGTTATTTTGGAAAATATTACTGTATTAGTATGTGTGTGTAATATATATATATATACTTATATACTATATTAAAATGCATATAGGATGGGCAAAAATGTAATTTCAACTAAACTTATAATTTTAAGAGTTACAATTCATAAAGCCTAAGTTACAATCCCTTATTGCATAAGAAACACAAAGCAGTATTCACACACCCAATTCAAATTTCAAACGTCACACCTTTCTCACAAATCACAATCTCGATGCTTTTCTTTTGTCACTGCTCACATCGTCTTCTTTCCCTCTCATCAAACACATTCTCAATCGTTGAATTGATTCATGGTTTTTAGTTCTTACCAGTTAATAGAATCAAAACCTCTAATTACAGATAAAAGGCTGGTCATTTGACCACCCAAACCACCAGCTGGGGACAGGAGCGACTGATTTTATAAAGGGAAGAATCGTTGTACCATTAGTATTGTTAAACTTTATATGTTCAATTTGCTTGGCCATCTTTGTATATATGTGAATTACTGAAATTAGGGTCTTATGTTTGTTTAAATTCTCAGACATCAGAAAAGTCAAGAATTTATACTTGTCACATACTTCAGAAAAGCCTACTTGTTAGACAAAAATCTATATAAAGACAAATGCAATTTGAAATGGCATACTTCCATCCCTGAACTAAACACATATCTTATTTACGTGCCAAAGCTGTTGTTGGTGACAAAGAGAGCACGTTGAGGTGTAGCTCAGGTACTTTAAGGATCCACTAATTTAGATTTATTTTATTTTTATTTAAAATCTGACATTTTTATTCGCTGCTGATATAATCAGATTTCGCTTATAAATGTGGTTTGGAACTGCGTAAGCTTTGTTATCACCCGTGCATGCTCGAGGGAGTTGAACCAGAAGAAACCAATGAGCTTTACAAGTAATATATTTTATGCTTTTTTCATCAAATTTGTAAATGAACCGAATGAACATGAATGGGGCATGTTCGTTTGTCATTTATACAATGTTTTAAATACCGGTATTTTATTTGTACCGGATTGGTCTAATAAATGGTATATATACCAAATTTCAAAAAATTGATTCTATGTCTTGTTTATGAATGATCCAGGAGTTAACTTACCGAAACTAATCGTTTAATTTAGTTGGAACTACTACTCCAGGTAAAGTTGTTGCCTATAATTGAAGTTTTAACTCCCTTTTTGTAATTGAAGCTTTAATTCACTTGTTTAATTTTGTTAGGCTGTCTGGATTTGATGTGAACAAGTCTTCAAAATGTAATACATTCACATATGCATTTTATATTTAATTACTCTTTATTTGCTTTTTTACACAAATTTTTGTTATTTACTTTTGCTAATGGTGACAAATGTAAACAAACAGGGGCAACAAGTTATTGAATTCTGTTTGATACGAACATTGCTTTTTGTTGGGTTTTTGAAACAATATGTAATGGCTTTTTTGCATTGTTTACCTACTATATGAATATGCATTCATGTAATACTACAATAATACAATATATTTACTACATATGCAGTGCGTTATCTGTCAGTTGATTTGAGTTCGAATTTTTGTTTTTCAGGGGTGATGGCAGTGGTCTTAGGCTCTTTAGACCGTGGCGGTGTAGGGTAGTGTCCAAGTGGTGGCTGTAGTGGCGGCGGCGGCACTTGTATGGTCTAGATTGGAGCTGTACACTGGACTTAGTGACGCCCAAATGTAGGGTTTGTTATTTGTAGGATACTGATGTAGCCGATGCTTTAATACTAAACTGTTTATTTGGCCATCTTTTGCAATGGTGCTGTAAGTAACTAAGTGTCTATACCATTATCTTAATTTTTTTATTTGCGTTCCTTTATAAATTTATAACAAAGTTGAATGGTTTATTTTGTGTTTGTGATGGAGTATAGATATACTTGTGGCTACATCAAACCATGCCCCTGTCAATCTTTAAGAATGTGGATTACAAAGAGACCTTTTTCTTTCTTTTATCGCTACGTTAATGGTGATTTCATTAATTTTTTTCATTGCTCTTGTAGTTGCTGATGGTAGCTGATGGTGGTGTCATTGTTGGTAGTAGCTGATGGCGGTGTCATTGCTCTTGTTTTTTAAGGTAATCTACTTAATTTTATTAATCCTTTCTAAGTTTTCTTTCATATTTATACCTTTGTTATTGTATTTTCTTTTCTTCAAGTTTAATAAACTTTATGTGCTTTTTTTTCTTTCCAGATGTGCTAATTCGAACAGTGAACAAATAATGCTCATCTGAACAAATAAGCAGTTGTTGATGAGGCTGCTTACATCTATGTTTTTTTTTCCTTCCATATAATGTTGCTTGCATTTGTTCTTTGTCTCAAGAACAAATGCAATAACCTATACGTGGATAAAATAGTAAGTGCCATTCTACTACCTACCTGCTTGTGTCGGTTTGAAAACTGTACCAAAACTATAAAGTACTATTGATTCTCTTTCTCACGAAAGTTACAAATTCAAAGAGACATATGTTTCTTGCATTCATGTAATAATACTCGTTTCAAATTCAAACATCACGAAAGTTTATCCCCTCTCTCTCCTGGATCAAGAAACAGACTCCCTTGTTTAATGGATCGATTTGACGAGGTTTAGGCGGTTCTAAGGCTGGATTTGAAGATGCAAAAGATTCCAGGTTTGATTTCATTTTCTTTGTTTGCTACTTGATTTCTAAAGTTTGTTTTTGGAGGTACGATTTCTACCATTGATTATTTCAGATCCACCATCGCTCTCCAATTTGTAGCATGAGATTTTTATCTAGCTGAATATGTAATGACTTATGATTTATTTTCATATTTATTGTTTTCTCTTCACCAATTTTATCAACAGAAAGTAACCTATACTCTAAAAATCTGCAGAGGTTTGAGATTCCAGGTCGGCCCTTGAGTAAACCGTGCTTTGGAGTCCACTAGGCGGTTCAACAAGGGTTAGTTTGATAAATACCAGAATTTTTTTAGTTGTAAAAAGTTTTATATTAAGGGGTGTTTAGGATTCCTTATATTACTTCCTTATGACTTATATAAGTCATAAGTTATAAGTTACAAAGTTGTAACTTATGACTTATACACTTACAAAGTTTAACTTTCCGATTAGATTGCTATAGTATGCAAAATGGGTGGGCTGAAGAAGTTTTAAACACTTTGAACTGGTTTAATATGTTTCTGATTAAAGAATACTTTATCAATTGAACCGGTTTGAGTTACTCATATTGTGGATTCTAAAACGTATCTTACCGATTTTGAAATTTGATTTTAAAGCTTTTATTTCACCTTAAATTCAATTTAAGGTAACATCCCATTTTCTCGTTTCGGTTAATAAAATAAAATATGAGTTATTATGAGTCGGGTTTGTGTTGGATTAAGTAATATGGGTAATGGACTTGGGTTAATAAAGAAGGGAGAAAGACCATGGGCTTAAGCCCATGACCCATGATATATATACCTTAATTATTCATTAAATCCATTCATTTCACCCATTCCATACACCACCCAAAACACACACTTAAGATCTCTCTTATTCTCTCTCTCTCTCTAGCCGAAACCAAGGAGAAGAACCGATCCCGACCCGAGGTAATGATGTTATGACCTTAAAAGGATCCAAACCTGCTAGATCTAGTCGCGAAAAGACGAACCGACACCCAAAACCGTTAAAGTCACGAGGTCCAGATGGAATCAAGTATAACCCGATCAAAAGATGAGCTTAGGGGTCACCCTAGCTCAGATCTGGATCGAACAGGACGAAAAACGATGAAAAACGAGTGAGATCTTGTTTTTTCCGGCGAGACCGGTTTTCCAGCGATGATGGCGCCGGAAACACGGCATACGAGGAAGGAATGTCAGAGAATGTTTATGACATTCTCTGACCTAACCCTAATTCGTTAACGGAAGAATAACGAATTAACAAGCAATTCGTTATGCCCATTCGTTAAGAAGAAATAACGAATTGGCAACAGTTCGTTAAGTAATTCGTTGCAGGGAAATGAAGAATGAACCCTCAATTCGTTATAACGGTCAAATCGTTATAAAGGCCAATTCGTTATAAAGGCCAGTTCATTATAAAAACTAGTTCGTTATAAAGACTGATTCGTTATAAGGGTCAATTCGTTATAAAGTTAAGAAGTAACGAATGAGTCCATTCGTTAACGAATTGGATAACGAATTAAGTTTGTAAGAATGATAGAAAGGTCCCTGGACTTAGAAAATAATGGATTAATTACAAAGAAGCCCTCGAACTTTATGAATTAGCAAATAAAATAATAAATTAGATTTCTAATGAAAAATTTGTTAAGACAGTTAATGGAAATAAAATTTTTCCAAGCTGACCTGGCAGCTCGACCCCAGCCAAGGTCTCTGCCCCTAGAACCCCGCTGCCAGGGGCGCTACCCCCCCGAACCCCCGTTCGTTGAGGGTTATAATTAAACTAGAAACACGATATGGGTAGTGATAGTTAATTGATACGTATAATTGTTATACAGTTAGTCGCGCACAGCTAAAGAAATGAATAAGCATTAACGGTGAACGTAACCGCACTCAGGTGAGTTTCTAGCCCCACTTCTTTATTATGTTTTCGGGGCTGTGTGCATACTCAATTTGAATTGTAATACACTTACTTAAATGGTAAGTGTATGCCATTATGATCTATGAGATAGTATGTATGAATGAAAGCTCGTCGGTGCGTGAACGATCTTCAGATATTGCACGTATCGACGGAGAGAATATTAGTATGCCTTGTATTAAATATGTAAGTATGAAAGTACGTAATGAAATAAGTATGTATGAAAGTATGATTATGTAAAGAAAGGTATGTATGGTTATAGCACGAATGAAAGGTATGGTTTAAGTAGGAAACAGACGTTAATAATATCTGTGAATGTAGGGAACATACCCTAATAATATATGCGAATATAGGGAACAGACCCTAATAATATCAGCGAATGTAGGGAACAGACCCTAATAATATCCGCGAATGTAGGGAACAGACCCCAATAATATATGTGAAGGTTATAGGGCGGGATGCTCTTTAAAACGTATATGTATGAATGAAAGTATGTATCTACGTAAGTATGAAAGAATGAATGAATGTACGTATGTATGTAAGTATTTACAGAAAGATGAAGGTATGTATCTTCGGATACGTATTTACGTAAGTATGTGAATGTAATGTAGGTTGCCTGATTAACTAGAACTCACTCAACGTAGCTGACTTTTAGTATGCACGCAGGTTAATAGACTGAGACAGCTAGTGTGAGAGGGACACATGGCAGGATTAAAGAGGCTGACATCTAAAGATTTGTGATGATGTTTTGAATGCTATAATTTGTGTAATGCTTTAAAAGACATGTTATGGATGATTGTAATGAATGGTTGATTTTTATAATATTACGTGAAAGTTTTAATTCACTATGATATTTAGAACCGTGTTTGTGAGTAAATCCAACGCTAACGTAGGGCTCCGGGAACGGGGCCTTACATTAAACTAATTTCGATTTATTAGGCTGTTTTGCAACACCAGTTTAGAAAAGCTTAAAGATTGATCTTTTTTGTTGTTTCAGCAATCAAAAATTTAAGAGAACTGTTTAAATTGAAACACTAAATCTTCTAAGAGAGTAATGATGTACACTAGTGGAATTGGTATTATTGTGGATTAGTGTTTAATTTGATTAAATCTTCATGTTTGATGTGATTATGATTGTTTATGCAGGCGAAAGATGTTTTCAATGATGTTTATTGGACTTGAACTAGAAAACTATTTGGATTTTGCAAAGAATTTGTTGAAAACTATAGTACTTAGGTAAACAAAATTATTATTATTTTTAATATAATGTGAACTAATAAAGTTTAAATAATTACAATTTAGTCACTCTGTTTTAACAGGAGGATCAAAATACAGCCACTAAGTTAACTATAACAGTTAACTCACCGAAGGGGAGGCATGTTCAGGTACCATACCATAAGCAATATTTTTTTATCCCAAACATATTATGGACTATTAAATGTTTTCCACTTGTACAAAGGTTCAATAAGTTCAAATGTTGAAATCGAACTCGAACCAAACCGTTTTATGTTCATTATTTTTTTAATGAAATCTGTAACGCTTATGACATAGATAGAAAACAATGATGCTACAAATTAGAAAACTAATAGAGGTAACAAAGCGTATTTCACGAAAAAAAACAGATAAACTAACAGAAAACAAGTATCGCATTGTAAATTGTCACCTGATGGTCGGGTATTTTGTATACATATTAGTGTATTAATTATGTAGTTTTATTGAGTATATTGTTTGAACTTTGATACTTCATGCGTGCTTTTGTATTTCAGGTAACTGATCGTTAAAGATGCTAAATGGGAGACCTGTACGAGCATGGAATGATATCTCAGGAAGACCGAAGCATGATTTGATGTCTTGGGAAGTGTTACAAGGATTCGGGAAGAGTATGGATGAGAAATCATAAGCCGATGCTAAAACTGAACAAGATGGGTTGACAAAATGCGACCATGAAGTAAAACGAGCATATCCTGAGCTAGAAAATGAGTTACGGGAGCCATAATATATGAATTTTGGGTTTCTCGACGAGAGGAATCTGAAAATGAGGGTTTCTTAGGTCGCGATACACGATGAGATGTTCATATGGCCATCGCGTATCGCTATAGATATAAAAAACGGGAAAAATCAGGTTTTGACCTATATCTTATATTTGACGAACCCTAATCAATATTCACAACCAACACAGCTATTAGGAGATTTTGGGTGAATCCCAAGGCTACCAATCATCTCTTGATCAATCCTAATGGCCTTCCTCATCATAATTGAAGATCTATCAATGACAATGCTCGGCTAATCTTCTCCGATTCATTCCCGGGATGTAGAGTTTGTATTGATTTCAGTTTTGATTGTAACCATGAACACACTATTTGTAATTATATTTGATTGATCAATGAGTATTGATATTTAGTATTACTGTGCATTCAATCGGTTTAGGTTTACGTTGATCTGAACGATTAGTTTGTCGGTTGCTATAGTAATTGCTCATAGGGTTGTTTAACTAGTTTGAATACAACGAAGCACACAATTTCCCTTAGTTGAGTCACACTGGCAGGGACAGTTCGATAACCACTGCCGTGTGTTAGCGATTTTTGGTGCCTAAGGTTTAACTCGTTAATCAGTCTTTAGTCAGTCTGTGATAATTAATCTGTTAGGTTGCATGAGAAAATGTTTAATTGCATTCTTGAACCCCGAGGATGAGTCTTCTTTGTTAATTGTTTGAATTCGTGAATTTGCTTAATCAATATTTAACCAACTTAATTGCTTGTGTGATCAGCACTAAAACCTGCTACTTCATAATATTAAATCTGTACACGAATCACATTGACCACATACTCCTGGTGGATACGATACCTTACTTATTCTATCTAGGTAGTTTAATTAGGTTTTTGATTGACTTGAACGACGGTTATCAAAATGGCGCCGTTGCCGGGGAGTTAGTGCGCTTACTGTTTTTCGTGTTATTTGATTTTTTGTGTTTAGTTTATTTTAGTTTTTAGTTTAAATTTTATTTTATTTTTTTTCATTTTACGAGGGGTGTGTTGTTTGTGCAGGTAACAGGTTTATGCACACCCGACACTCGGGCAGACAGTCACCGCTTGTTTTCAAGCCCGAAATTGAAAGACTAGCTCGGCAAAACCGAGTTCAGAACAGAGCTTCAGAAATTGAAGGTCAAAACCAAAACCAACACCAAAACCAAAACCAACACCAGAACCAAAACAGAACCAGAATGAAAACAATGATTTTAACCCAGACAACAATTTCCAACCCGATGATAACTAGCGAAACAACCTGAAATTGATGATGATCATCCCAGTATTCATACAGAAGATGAAGAGAGGAATGAGAACAATGCAGGCCAATGTTTTGAGTATAATAACGAGGTAAATTGGCGAGTTAGAAAGAATGAGGGGTTTGAGCCGATAAATGAGGGAAATAATGATTGGGGTGAAGAGGTGGAAGCACCGGCTCGTTTTTCTGGAACCCGAAACCAAAACCTAAACTGAAACCAAGATGTCAATCAGGCCGAACCATCAGCTCCACATAACACTCCTAGACGAAGAGTTCGTATTAATCTTGATGATGATCATCCCAGTATTCATACAGAAGATGAAGAAGAGGGGAATGAGAACAATGCAGGCCAATGTTTTGAGTATAATAACGAGGTAAATTGGCGAGTTAGAAAGAATGAGGGGTTTGAGCCGATAAATGAGGGAAATAATGATTGGGGTGAAGAGGTGGAAGCACCAGCTCGTTTTTCTGGAACCCGAAACCAAAACCTAAACTGAAACCAAGATGTCAATCAGGCCGAACCATCAGCTCCACATAACACTCCTAGACGAAGAGTTCGTATTAATCTTGATGATGATCATCCCAGTATTCATACAGAAGATGAAGAAGAGGGGAATGAGAACAATGCAGGCCAATGTTTTGAGTATAATAACGAGGTAAATTGGCGAGTTAGAAATAATGAGGGGTTTGAGCCGATAAATGAGGGAAATAATAATTGGGGTGAAGAGGTGGAAGCACCGGTGAATTGGAGACATGGTGACTTTGTTAACGAAAATAAAGGCAGAAATGGTATTGGGCAAAACACGGTTAATAGAGCAAAAAGGCTTGACAGAGGTCAGAGAATTCAGGTCAACAGAGGTGGTTTGGTTAATCCAGCGCGAATGAGAAATTATATAGCCCCAATTCAGAGTGTTAACAACTGGTTCAGACAGGCTATATCAGATGGAGCATCCCCGATTGTCCCACAGGTACGAGTGCGGGGACACCAGACATTTAAGTCCCGACCATCTTACATTAACATCGTGCCACATTTCCACGGAATGGCTTATGAGGACCCGTATTCACACTTGTCCGATTTTTCGGCTATTTACTGGTCGTTTGGCGATGATACATTTGATCAAGATGAGGTTCGGTTACGGTTATTCCAGATTTCATTGAAAGACAAAGCAAAACACTGGTTTAACTCGTTACCTATGTATAGTATCAGAAACTGGGCTGAGATGCAACAGGTGTTCCTAAACGAGTATTATTCACAATCGAAGACAAATGATGCCCGAATTGAGATTCGCCATTTTTCACAGTTACCGGGCGAGCTATTTCATGAGACATTTACCCGTTTCAAAGAGATGATCAGAAAGTGCCCTCATCATCAGATCGAGTTGTGGGAATTAGTAAAGTGTTTTGTTGATGGGTTAACATATGAAGACAGAAAGCATTTGAAAGCCACGTGTAATTGTCAACTATTAAACCAGCCGGAAGAAGACGACTGGAATTTTATTGAGTTTATGTGTGAAGATTCTAAGTTAGAAGCAGCTTCAGAATGAAGAAGAAAACACTCGACTACCCAATCAGTAAAATCAGCAGTAAGTGAATCTGAACGGATAGCAGATTTAGAACGAGAATTGACATTGTTGAAGAAAAATAAGGGGGAAAAGGAGGTTGGTAAAGTCGGGGTAAAGTTTCCAGTTTGTGATTGTGGGGAACTTGGGCACACATCAGATGATTGCCCCGAGTATGAAGACGAGGAGGATCCTGAAGGGGTTAATTATGCGTATGGGGATTCCAAGAGTCAGGGTTTCAATTCAAACACATACCGCCCAGGTTTGAGAAATCACCCTAATTTCAAATACGAAAATGCAAACGAGTCGGTGCACTCAAAGTTGGATGCATTGATGAAGATTATGACAGATAATCAGGCTAAAACGAAGAAACAGTTCGAGTTACGGGATAAGTCATCAGAGGCAATGTCAAAGCAGATTGGTCAGCGCACAGCAGATATGGCAAAGTTGCAAAAGAGTGCAGGTCAACTCCCGAGTGATACTACAGTCAACCCGAACCACTACTGCTCTAGCTCCAAGAAGGGAAACAATGTGCACATCAATGCGGTAAGTCTTTTACCTAATTTTGAAATTTCTAGTGTTGAAGTTGATTCACCACCGCAGTTTGTTAAAGGGGTGGTGGAAGATGTTAGTGATGAGAGTGATTGTGTTGGTCAAAATGAAATTTTCCAACATAACTCAAGATTAAAAGCAAATGAAACATCTTTTTGTGAAAATTGTTCTTGTGATAAATGTTTAAATGGTAAATTGACCAACACAAGGGATGAAGGGGTGGAGCATAATACCACCCTGAGTAAACTCCAAGACCCGGGAGTGCCATTTTTATCAATTCAAATTGGGGAATTTAAAACTGATCGGGCACTTCTAGATCTTGTAGCATGTGTTAGTATCATGCCTGGTAGTTTTTATGATCAGTTTGAATTTGGCCCGTTAGAAAGGCTAAACACCACCGTGGTGTTGGCGGACCAAACTCATACACTTCTTCGGGGCATGGTGACTAATGTAATGGTTCAAGTGGAGGAATTTTTCTACCCAGATGACTTTCTTGTACTTGACTATGCTAAACGTGTGAATAATACACAATCGCAAGTCATATTGGGTAGACCATTCCTCTCCACGGCACATGTGGTAATTGATTGTGCTAAGGGGGTTTTGGGATTCAAGTGTGGAGACCGTGATAAACGGTTATTATTGTTTGAAAATCCTACAAACCCTCTTGTTGACAAGTGTGTATCCTTGGACAAGGATCACACAAAAGAGGAATGTTTTGTGATTGACAGGATAGATAAGAAGGGATTTGAGAAACAACATAGTGAGAAGGTGGAAGAGAAAGGTAGCCAACCAAGGAAGAAGAAAGTGAGACATCCACCCAACCAAAATGATCGAGAGTGGAGATTGAGGATGTTCGGGCCAGATCCTGGCCTAACGGAAGACTAACAACAAATGATTGAAGAAAAGCGTGCTTATAATTATAAGGTTGCACGGGAGCGGGCCAGACGCCCACCTTGAATAGCATACAAGTTTCAAAAGGGTGGTAATTGTACATTTTGTATATTTTTAGTTTCCATTTTGTTTTAGTTTTATATTACTAATTGTATTTTATGCGTACCATCATAGAAAAAGCTAAGTGTGGGGATACCGCACGAGAAAAGTTGGTATTTTGATGCGTCCGGTAAAGTTTTTTTTCCCCCAAAAACGAGGTTTCAGTAAGCTACCCAGAGTGATTTCATGTTCTCTTTGTTGTGGTTAATTCAGGTACGTGTATAATTTGTTGTATTTGGAACTTTGTGGGTGTTGTTCACTATAAACCCTCACAAGACCTCACTCGTCCACCCGGGCTACCGGGGGGTTTAAAGGGCTTGTTGCATACGCTAAATGCAATCGTGATTCCTACGAAAGTGAGTTAGGTCTTTTAACATTTTTAATTAGTTTAACAAAATTCATTATGAAATTAATTAATTCGGCTCGGTAATTGTTGTGATAAATTTAACTGAAAAATCATTTTTACATAACTCTTAAAAGACCTATGTCTTACACTTGTGAGAAGCTTGCTTCTACACGTCTCTAGATTTTGCAGATTCGGTTTTCAGTTTTTGGTATTTGGATGAGACGAGTGTTTACGAGAGTTTACAAGCTGCGGTTTTGCATTGCATTATCATTCATATCAGGTGATTTCAGTTTCATAATCTATTTTGTTATTCTAATTTTAAATGATAGGGGTTTAATTTTTTGTTTGCTTATAGAACCATCACATTAGAGCCCCTAGTTTTTAAAATGGTTAAACAGTCAATTTCAACCCCGTTCCTCATATGTTCATTAATTGTTTAAATATTTTAACATTGAGGACAATGTAAACCTCAAGTGTGGGGATGGGGGAAATTTGAAAATTTTAGCCCGATAGTACCTTGAAGAGTGTTCGGAAACCAAAGTTAATAACTGTTAATTATTGTTATTAATGCCAAGTTATAGGTTTACGGGCATGGTTGGTTTTTCAGCTTCTCGATAGTTTTACTCACGAATGATTTCAAAAAGAGAAGTTGAAAATGTGGTCGTTTAGGCGGGGATAACGAGTCAAGGGGACGAGTATACATGTTTCATATCGACAGCCCATTATTCCAGACATATTGTGAGATGTCCCCCTATATTTAATACACATACTATATAATAGATATAAAACATGTCTTACACCATTGATTGAGGGAAACCAGTATGTTTTACAGAGTTAGAACTTGCTTGTCATATGCTTATCGAGATCTTAATACCACAACCTGTATGGAGATTAGGACTTTAGAAAACCATTTCATACACTTTCCCCCCACTAAAGAAATTTTTTACCCGACATTATTCCCCTAGGAGCCCGTTTGGACCATATTCCTTTTCATTTATTAAACTGAACATTACATACCATTTCAGCCTTGGCCTTCACTTTATTTTAACCCTGTGTGATGAAATCCAGTTCGTTATCGAGTTGTATATAGTCAATTGTTGAGCATAGTACACAATGTACGTGTGTCTCGGTTGAGTTGTAAATATTTATTTATTAGCGTTGTATATTTATTTGCTTCAGTATATTGTCAATCAGTTGCAAAAAAAAAATTAAAATTCAGCAAAAAGCCAAAAAGAAAGTTTCAGTTATGTAATTAACAGTCTGTTTATTTTTGATTAGTTGTTTGTGTATTTGTAAACTGGGTTACGTCCACCTTAGTCACTAAATATGCCTATTCCACACCCAACCTAAGCCCCAACAAAACCTTAGTCCGAATCTTTATGCAACCGGTGGGTAATGGGTGGAGATAAGACTGGCTGTCACACCCTCAAATTCCACTAACGGAGTTTTACCGTCAGAGGGTGTGAACTAACAGGATCGGAATCATCAGTTATAATCAAACCATAAAAACGTTTAAATGGAATTAAGTGCGGAAGCGTAAAAACCAAAAGACAAAAGTTGCGTCACGCAGGACGACTTAAAAACCCAAGTAAATAATAGTTAAAACATGTTTGCATATCAGAATGTTCAAAAACCATGCATGATCCTATACCGCGCGCCCGCCTCGGCTACCTGAGAATAACATACTAAAAGTGTCAACACAAGGTTGGTGAGTTCACAAGTTTAAATAAAATAAAGCGTTTAGCGTTTGCGTTCAGCGTTTTGCTTTTAGCGTTTTGCGTTCAGCGTTTTGCGTTACCAGATAGTGTTAAATCAATTATATATCGATAGGTAGCTAGCCTATACAACAAGTATTACTAAGTGTTCGACACCGAAGCTGACTGTTTATCAAGTGCCTTGTCACCAGGTCATCCAGACCATGGTACGTGTTAGCCAAAATTACACCCGCTCGACCTCCAGTCGAGTTTAGCGTTGGGTGGGGTTTGTCAAACCCAGTAGTACTACTCAAAAGTGACTCGCTATTCCAAATATTAACCGGTTCGATGTGTAGGACTTCAAATGTTTCGTTTGCCACTTACCTTTACAAGTGATATATAATTTACTAACAAAATCTTAATTGCGTTTATCGGAGTATGTTATCTCCCCCAAGTGAAAAGCGTTTAAAACAGTTTAAAGGGGTAAGTGAAACTCACCGTTTGCGAAGAATTCCCAAAATAAATCACCAAGTGATGCGCGTCACAGAAAACTCTCTCTAACGTTCTAAAACAACAAGGAGATTTTCTAAGTATCGGAACTAATATCGAGTCTCTATACCCGGCACATAATTCCTAATCACAAGATACGTTTCGTGTTTGTTTGTGAATCGTGTGTGACTTAGAGAGTACATTTGTGATACGATACGTGTGTGAGCAATTATTTACGTGTCATGTATTAATAATGTACATCACTAGCAATTACTCCTCGTAAGGGCAATTTGGTCACACATAACAATTAACTAGCATTTATTCCCCGCAAGGGCAATTTGGTCAAAACACGACAACTATTTAGCAAGTATTCCCCGCAGGGGCAAATTGGTCAAAACATAACAATTAACTAGCAATTATCATGTTTCATGCATTTTCACAAAATTCAGCAGCTAGTTTCACCGAGACAGAAATTTTACTTGAAATATTGTACTATTACACCGATCATAGCATCTCAATTAATTTACCAAAAATCATCACTAAAGCACGCATGTGTTAGGTTTCCAGAACATATTTTATTTTATTTTTATTCCACATAGATTTCTCATAATGATCAAAACACTACAGCAAGCTCATAACAGTCAAATTCATGCGCAACAGAATGTTATTTGAAATTCCCGTTAAATGAAAAATCCAACAAATGCAAGACCACTTGGGTTATGTTCCTAACTCAATAAGTCAACTTCCAGAAGTGGAACCAACCCAATTGGTCTCGTAGTTCATGAGATATAACATTTACAAAACAACCTAACAGCAGGTCTAACAACTCAGCTTTGCACAACGTTTTTGTTAAATCATAAAGGTTAACTTTTACACGTCCAAAAATTGCAAATTTATATTCTTTAGAAACTAGACTCAACCTAGTTTACTGTAGTATCAATTATCTCAACCAATTTTCACATTTACACCCTGATACAGTAAAATGAACATCAACAACACAATCTGTCCAGAAACTGTTTGCATCCAAACTCAACATATTAACTATCTATGGACCACAAATCATTCATATAACATTCTAGACACTATAACCACTATCCATGCATATCAATTACACCATACATACATGGTTAGGGTTTTATTTGAATTCAAAATCAAGAACACATCAATTAACATGTAATAATACCAATTCTAGTTATCATATCACAATCAATCCATCATCAAATCAAGATAAAACATATGAACACATATACATATGAAAATCGGACCTAGGGTTTGCAATTATACCTTCAAAAACACCAATACAAGCAATAGGAAGGTAGAGGATGGCTAGAAACGGATGTAGGATGCTTCAATTGTGAAAGACAAGATCAAACAATGGTAGTATGTGTGTGTATGAAGGCCGATCGCAAGGGGGGGGGGTTAGAGGCTGCCGTCGGGTATGAGGGAGAGAAAGAGGAGAGTTAGGGTTTATAATAATATTATTTAATAACAATATATTACACTCAAGTCCCTCAACTTCCACATGTTACTTCTCTAGCTTAAATAATTAGTTCTAGCACATTAAGTTAATGTTTATAAGAATGTTATCACATAACACATAAGTCTAACACATAATTATCACATAATTATTGTTTTGACGTTTTTCGTTTATTCACCAATCGTTTGCGTCAACTCGTTTGCGTTTCGGTGCAATTCCCGAAAGACTACACATGTAGTAAGTGTTAAGCGTCATTTAAACCCTAGTTTAAATGTAATGAGGTGTGCGTTATAGATTCAATGATCTTTAAGTTTAAATTGACGGAGTTGAGTTAACGGAGTTAACGGAGTTAACCTGAAATTGACGATTGTCACACGGGCCTGCAAGCTTATTAAGTTGTGGCTTATATTTGGTATTTGAGGGCAAAGACATATACTGGCACATCTTTTGAGTATTAATGGCGATAATTCACATACCTATGATGGAGGTTAATGTTTACTTTAGAGTTTTGCTTGAGGGCAAGCAAAAGATAAGTGTGGAGATGTGATGGTCGGGTATTTTGTATATATATTAGTGTATTAATTATGTAGTTTTATTGAATATATTGTTAGAACTTTGGTACTTCATACGTGCTTTTGTATTTCAGGTAATTGATCGTTAAAGATGCTAAATGGGAGACCTATACGAGCATGGAATGATATATCGGGAAGACCGGAGCATGATTTGATGTCTTGGGAAGTGATACAAGAAATTGGGAAGAGTATGGATGAGAAATCATAAGCCGATGCTATAACTGAACAAGATGGGTTGACAAAATGCGACCATGAAGTAAAACGTGCATATCCTGAGCTGGAAAATGAGTTACGAGAACCATAATATATGAATTTTGGGTTTCTCAATGAGAGGAATCTGAAAATGAGGTTTTCTTAGATCGCGATACGCGATGAGATGGTCATATGGCCATCGCGTATCGCTATGGACATAAAAAACGGGAAAAATCAGGTTTTGACCTATATCTTATATTTGACGAACCGTAATCAATATTGACGACCAACAACAGCTATTAGGAGATTTTGGATGAATTCCAAGGCTAACAATCATCTCTTGATCAATCCTAATGGCCTTCCTCATCATAATTGAAGATCTATCGATGACGATGCTCGGCTAATCTTCTCCCATTCATTCCCCGGATGTAGAGTTTGTATTGATTTCAGTTTTGATTGTAACCATGAACACACTATTTGTAATTATATTTGATTGATCAATGAGTATTAATATTTAGTATTGTTGTGCATTCAATCGGTTTAGGTTTACGTTGATCAGAACGATTAGTTTGTCGGTTGCTATAGTAATTGCTCATAGGGTTGTTTAACTAGTTTGAATACAACGAAGCACACAATTGCCTTTAGTTGAGTCATACTGGCAGGGACCGTTTGATAACCAGTGCCGTGTGTTAGCGATTGTTGGTGCCTAAGGTTTAACTTGTTAATCAGTCTTTAGTCAGTCTGTGATAATTAATCTGTTAGGTTGCATGAGAAACTGTTTAATTGCATTCTTGAACCCCGAGGATGAGTCTTCTTTGTTAATTGTTTGAATTCGTGAATTTGCTTAATCAATATTTAACCAACTTAATTGCTTGTGTGATCAGCACTAAAACCTGCTACTTCATAATATTAAATCTGTACACGAATCACATTGACCACATACTCCTGGTGGATACGATACCTTACTTATTCTATCTAGGTAGTTTAATTTGGTTTTTGATTGACTTGAACGAATTTGATTAAATCTTCATGTTTGTTGGACTTGAATCACATGCAGGCTAAAGATGTTTTCAATGATGTTTATTGGACTTGAATTAGAAAACCATTTGGATTTTGCAAAGAATTTGTTGAAAATTATAGTACTGAGGTAAACCAAATTATTATTATTTTTAATATAATGTGAACTAATAAATATTAAATAATTACAATTTAGTCACTCTGTTTTAGCAGGAGGACCAAAATACAGCCACTAAGTTAACTATAACAGTTAACTCACCGAAGGGGAGGCATATTCAGGTACCATACCATAAGAAATTTTTTTTATCCCAAAAATATTATGGACTATTAAATGTTTACCACTTGTACAAAGGTTCAATAAGTTCAAATTTTGAAATCAAACTCGAACCAAACCGTTATATGTTCATTATTTTTTTAATAAAATCTGTAACGCTTATGACATAGATAGAAAACGATGATGCTACAAATTAGAAAACTAATAGAGGTAAAAAAGCGTATTTCACGAAAAAAACAGATAAACTAACAGAAAATGAGTATCGCATTGTAAAATATCAGCCCGCTGCATCGCGCGGGTTTTTACTAGTATATGTATATATATATATATATATATACTAGCTTTATAGCCCATGTCACACACGGGGTGATCCAAATTATAAAATTACACATAAATAAAATAATTACATAACGTATATGAAAAAATGTATTACATCTATGCTTGTATCATTACTATGTGTACATAAATTAAATAAATTTATATCACAAATGATTTTTAAAATGAACTTAATAAAAATAATGTGCATGCTAAAACGTACAAGAGAACGCTCTTTCCGTTGAAAATTTCATTATCAGTGTCATATATGTATAATTGAAAGAAATTTGGTTGGTAACCAATTTTGGGAATAAGACTTCTCATACAATAGTAGTTCTAACCACTCAGCCTAAATATTGAAGAATCGTTATCTTTATTGATATTTTTTTTATCAATTTACCACTCAATGAAGGAAATGAGAACATTAAATTGTCACGACATATGTTCTTCAAGAACTATGTTATTCTGAGCTACACCATGAAAAATATTTTGATAAGTTTTAGGGGGCTTATCGACTTTATGTCAAAATAAAAAAATAACATATTAACCCATTCAATTTTGTGAATATTTTGCTTCATTTAAACATAATTTTGCATGACATGCTTCCCATACAACGTTATGATCACAATTGAAGAAAAAGTTAATGCTTATACAAATATTTCAAATTTGATAAGATATATAACATTGATAGTTATGGGGGGTGGAATGTCGAAAGTGTTCACAATATTTGTTAAATTTTAATAGTCGGGGGAAAAATAGTCAATTTGCCAAATCTCGAACCTGTTGATTATTCGAAAATGCCACTGAAAATAAACTGGAAACCCGAATCATGTTTAAAATTCTAACTTTCATCTGTTTGACATTTCCAAGTCAACACATTGAATCCGTAACAAATTTGATGATAAAAATATTTGCATCCTCATAATTTTAAAAATACTCAGATTTCTCATTTTTGACTCGTAACAAATTTTGATCTAAATGTAGTTAACTTGTACCAAACAATCTATTTACCAACTTTTGACCCATAAAAAAACAAATCTAAGTTCCACAAAAAACCCGAAACAATCTTTGGATGGAAAAACTAAAAAATTAAATATGATAAACTTTGTTATGTCTGAAAGTGATTGGTATATATTATCCTTACATTTTAACATATATGTATTTTACTAAATTTACCAAAAAATAACTGGACAGATTTAAATTATATATTTAAGATTTATATGAAAATTTACAATAATAATAATAATAATAATAATAATAGTAATAGTAATAGATATATTGATCGATTTTTAAAAAAAGGATCGACTTTTAATCACATATTTATAATTTATTGACAAAAAAATACTTTGTAAAATGAAAGCATACTCGTGTTATGTTTTTTTTACGATCTTCTACAATATACATAGTACAATATGTTAATGATAACATTTAAAATTATATTATTTTCAATCTTTGAAAAACACGGCTTGCTGTTAAGTTTTTGATTTCATTAAGTATTTTGTGGAATATATTGTAAAATAATATGTTAATATTTATTTTTATAAAAATGTATAGATATAATATTAGTAGAGTATAAAAGAATAGTGAATAATTATTGATTTATTACATATATTATGGCCAACCAAGATCTTAGTTTTGGAGGGAAAAGAATTGTAAGAATTAACCAAAAGATGACAAGTGTCCACAATTATTTTAATTTATTAGAATCAATAGATATATAGGACAGGTAGATATATAAGGAAAGTATAGAATGTAAAAATTGTTGAGTTGTGAAAACCATTGAAACTCAAATGAGTGACATACATTAAGCCACATATGCACTTTCATTGTTTATGTTATTATATTCTAAAGGGTATTAAGGTCTTTTTATATCATGTCATATATCTCCTCTGTGCACACTTATCAATATTCTCTCTCTTCATTTAAACAAAATCATATCTTTTTCTCATAACCTCTAAGAACAACAACGCATCAGTTCCATTTCTCTCTCTCTTAACCTCCAAGAACAACACATCAGATCCACCACCGATGTGAAAGAACATCAGGCATCGCCGCATGGACCACCACCGTTGATATCACTATCTCCTCCTTACAATATATAAGTCATCCATAACCACTACCAAGAACAACGCCGCCGTTGTCACCATATTCACCACAACACCACCGCCGCCGCCGTCACCATATTCGTCGGTCATACTCGTCGGCCAGATCTGGTTCCCTGATAAGATCTGGTGGATTTCAAATCAGGTTTGTGTTTATTTTTTGTTTTAAGATCATTATACTTTTGTTTTGCTTAACTTTGGTTTATCAAAATATATTAATGTTTTTTTCTACATCATTTTTATATGTATTTAGATCAGGTGGATTAGTTTAACATAAATTCAATATAAGTTCTTTTACTTATTTATTTATTTATTTATAACGTATATAAATCCAAATTTTAGCTTAAAAATCTTGTTGAAGGAGGGGACAACTTACCACCAAAGACTTTCACGGCTCTCCGACCATTTATTCGATGAGTAATGCGAGAGAAATGATAAAATTTTACAAAATTACCAGAGGCACACTGATCAATTTCAGGGCTATTATTGTTATATTAAAGATTTTTTGTACTTTAAAATATTTCATATGTGAAATGTTTCATAAAACACATGTATTATTGGGGAATGTTGAATAAATTCGTATGCGCAATGTTTGAAAAACATATGTTCTAAAAATATAAGTTCGAAGAATGTATGTTACCGTCGGAAATATTGAATTAATACGTACGTAAAATGTTCTTAGAACATATGTTCGAAAAATATATGATCAGAAACATACAATACCAAAAAAAACAAGAATGAGAAAGAGACATGAGAGAGGTAGATGTATGAGAGAGAAAAAAGACATTAATGATGTATGTAATAAAACAATGGAATGTAATTTACATATTTACTTTCATTGGAAATATTGAATTAATACGTATGTAAAATTTTCGTAAAACATATGTTCAAAAAATGTTAAAAAAACATACAATACCAAAAAACATGAGAGGAAGAGACATGAGAGAGAAAAATTGTATGTGTGACAAAAAACAATGAGATGTAAAATTACACTACTACCATTTTCTACCTTTATAAATATAATTGAAATTACTTAAAGTTCACTTAATTAATCTTTCAATCTCAGCCACCCATAAAACAATATCAATGATAAATATAGGGTTTCAATGGTTTTCGCAGCTGGAGTGGGTTTTCATTTTAACCCCTATATATATATGGGCTACAATACCATTACTCTTCTAAAACAATAATTTTTCCTTTGCTAACTAGACGCCACATGTCACTTATACCCCCCCAATTCATATCCCTCACTACACATTGCCTTATGTTTGAAGTAGGGGTGTTCTTCGTGTTTCAGGTTGTTCGGGTTGGGTTGTTTGGGTTTGAGCTCAAAGCAAATTGACCCAAAAACTGACCTAAATAAGGTCGGGTGGTTCGGGTCGGGTTTAAAAAGTTAAAAAATCATCTTTAACAAAATCATAAATAAAACCATAATCAAGTCTGTTTCAACATACAACCATATTCAACTATAACAAAATCCAAAACTTTCACAATTCCAAAAACTTAGTAAAAATACAATATTTAAAACATTGAATTAACAATAAAAAAGATACTAAAATAAACTTCTAAATAGTCTTCACTCTTCATTGGGACGATTGTAAAAATACTTTCAAGTTTGCTCCTCCGTTTCTAATTCTATTGAAGAAATCACCAAACAAAAGATCAGACTAGATTAATCTATAATAAAATTTAAAGTGTTACCTTGAAATAGTGTTCAAACTAGATTAATCTAACAAGAATTAAAGTGTTACCTTGAAATAGATTGATTGAACAAAGTCAGAGCTTAGGAGGAGTGCTTCATGGATTGTGTGGTGTTATCAGTGTGATGTGCGACAGTGAATTGTAGAATGGAGAAGAACCACCAATCAATACTTATAAGCAATAAAGATTTTGGGTTTTGTTAAATTAAACTATAATGGAATGAATATAGCATGCCATAAATAATTATTAATGATATATAGACTATACACATGCAGCAGCCAAGACTTGAAAGCATGAGACCTTTGTTTACCCTAGGCTTATAATACATAATACATCGAACTTAGCTATTTGGGTTATTCGGGTTATTCTAGTCAACCCGATTTTGGATAATTTAACCCAAATCCTAACCAGATTGTTTGTTCTCGGCTCGGTTAGAAGTTTAATTGGGTCGGGTGAATTCGGGTTGAATTATTTAGATATCGGGTTGCTTCGGGCCGGGTTTGGCTGTAACATTTGTCATTTTCGGATTTACTTGTATATGTATTGTATCAAAAACCCGACCTGTTTTGATATTTTAGATCCATCGTTATTAATGAAATATTGAGTTTTATGTTCGTTTATGTTTTACATATGCCGGGTTAAGAAAACATCCTTTTCGGTACGTTAAAACACCTATTTATGGCCAAAAAACGACTTAAAACAACTTTCAGGGACTAATATTGCCAAATAACCAAAGCTGGAATCAAACAACCCCCTCCCCCGGAGAGCCGCGCGACCACCCTTTTGTTCGAGGCCGCGCGGCACCTAGCCACATCTGCAGACCATATTTGTTTGTTACTTGTCGTTTTGTGCATAGTTGACCATTTTTGACCATCACATGCATTTTTAACTTATCTGAATGAATCATACTCTTACCATTATAAAAAGCTAGGTTTCATACTCCACTTTGGTTGTTCATCTTCTCCAAACTCTCTCTCAAATACAAGTGTTCATCTTCAACCTTTTGTTAGTTTGATTACTTAAGGTCAAACTAAAACTAACCTCGTTCTAACTAATTCTTGTTTACTTAAAGCTTGATGTTGCAATATATATATAATATACACCCCTTGTTTCCTTCGGCTTTCACTTCTCAGACCACGGTTGGTTGAAGTGTTGTGCTACAAGGCAAGGCTACATGGAGGACTATTATAGTCCTTGATATATACCTTAACTTATGCTTTAGCTTATGCTTTAATTTATGCAAGTTTACTATTGTTGTTTAGTTTCTAATTACTTTTAGTTTCCAAATAATTTTTTTAATAGTTCAATGGTATTGGGTATGTGGCCACCATTTTCGGTTTCATCCCGAGTCAAGAGCCGAACCAAAACCGAACTTTTGTTTAATACTTTATTGTTAACATATTGTATGAAAGATTTGAGTATTATTTTTTTAAGTTTATTTTAATGAGTTCTATGGTATTAGATATGTGGCCAGCATTTTCGGTTTCATTCCAAGTTCCGAACCAAAATCGAACTCTTGTTTTAAATACTTTATATAAAAATGATTTATATGTTACAAGTATGAATTGTGTGTTTTAATTTCTAAGTTCATTTTAATAAGTTCTATGGTATTGGGTATGTGGCAACCATCCTCGGTTTTATTTCGAGTCAAGGACCGAACCAAGACCGAACTAAACCGAGTTTATTCGCTTAAGACACTAGTGTGTTTTGAGCCACCGAATCTCATATTTTCTCTAAAACTATTTTGATAAACTAATTTTATATTTTTTTCTCAAAACACTTGGTATGTTGGATCTAACTTGATCTTATAACAAGTTTGGACCGACAAAACCAAACACTCGCTTAACAGACGTAGAGGTTTTTCTTAATAGAAATACACACTTGGTTATTCTTTTTATTTAATTGAGTTATCTCATAGCATTTTGGAACCTCGGCTTCGAGCTTGACCAATTATCAAGACTCGAACCGACAAATCCGAACACTCGTAAAGTCTCGTTTTAGTATCTATTTAACTTTGCAATATTGCAGTTGTACCCAAATAATTACTTAATAAAGGTTAAGTAAAAACTAATAAATAGATATATCGAGACTCGACTTCGAGTAAACTTACTTTTCAAAAATCAAATACTTTAATTCCTTATGAGTTTCTAATTTAGCCTTCAAACTTTAATTATTTATGTTACTTGTCAAGTTATTTTACTTTAAATCTTTCAAAACCATCTACTAACTCAAGATCCTTTTTAATATAGGTCTTGCTCGTTGAACTTACCCATCCCCCGTTTTATCGCAAATTATCCTTCAAGTTAATTATTTCATGTGAGTACATTTCATTCCCCGTTTTCACTTTTATACTTTGGGGGTAACATGCATACTTATCCAAAACAAGAACGATTTATTATACTCTATCTTCAAACCACAAACTCTAGGGTGTATGATACTTAGAATGCTTGCTCTATTGTGTGTTATATGTTTCATATGTTTTACGTGCACGAGTGTTTAATTTTATGTTGTTGTGGAACGCTATAAGTATTATCATACGCACCCCTAACTACTTAGCCTTGTGCTAGTAGCATAGGGCATCATTATCCGAGTATGTCGGTTGTTACCAATTAGAAAGGATACTCATTTACATATGTTTTATATACCACGATCAATGTTTTTATTTATAGTCTCATATACGTTTGCGGATTTTGCTCATATTATATATACTCAAAACTGTGAAATTTCTCACCAACATATGTGTTGACAAATATTATTTTATGAATTGTTACAGGTTTGATTATTGGTTGATTGGATTTCGAGGATGCTATCTTATTTTGAGAGCGTTTAAGTTATTAGAAAAATGAACAATTTATTTCTTATGCTTGATGTTATTTTGTATGAACAAGTTGTGTTATTTGGTTGATTGAATGTGTTAGCACGGTTTTGGCGTCTCGAGTCTTTGTATTTATCATATTGTAATTTATTATTATTATAATGAAAAGATATTTATCTTTAATAGTTAGTTCGTTAATGTAAGGCTAATTCGTTAAGGATGTTTAATGAATTAGCCAGTTCGTTTAATGTAACACGCATTCGTTAAGGATGTTTAACGAATAGGCTAGTAGTTCGTTATGTATGTTCCCATTTGTCATGGAATGTTGATGAATGAGGCATAACGAATCAATGATGCTTTATGTTTCCTTTTATTGAGTCTGTAATGCTAACAAACTGGACTCCAAATCGTTACGGGATGTGTAACGAATTGGGTCTATCGTCTATATATAGAGTTGTTAGTCCTCTGATAATTTAAGTTTTGATTGCTAAAGTAATGAACCTCTGTCCAAGAGTTCTCTCGATCAATCCTTCGTTTAATCTATTACCTAATACACATATAATACAATTAATACATATATATTAACACTGATTAAGAGTATAACAATGAACTAGATCCTATTAAGGTATATTTAGATCTATGATGTGCTAAAAGTAGTTAAACAATTATTAACTAGATTACGCTAATCTAGACACTAAGTAATACTCTAGACTCTTTAAACTCGACTAAACTACTGACAGGCAAGTGAACTGATCGACTCTAGTATAGCTAAATAAGTCCGGATATCGAACCCAAAAGACTCTTAAAATTACCCATATTAACTAATTAATTAGTCTCGACAAACTAACACGACTATTTGTTTATATATTAAGGGGGTTTTATTATAATACTATTAATTAAACTAATATTAAATTCTAATTAATAAAAGACAAGTAAAAACGAAAAGAATATTTTTATGAGTTTAAATCAGATGATGATCAAAAATCATCTAAGCTAGAATCCCCAAAGTTTCAGTTCTCAGTTAATCGGAAAATGTTTGTTATGGAACCGAGATCATAAAATAGTCACTTAAAAGAAAACCCAAAAAGGACCCCTGACCCTTCTCAAGAAGACGCCTATGGATTTCTATTAAGTTCTTAAAAACACCAATTTTAATATTAAACTTTCTTACGGGTTATCTAGTTAATTATGATAGAGTACCGTTATAATGAAATCCAACCTTACAGCGCATAAATCAAAGGTAATTTGACTAACTTAATTGACTTGCTATGCAATACTAATTAATCAAATCTAGACGGACTCCTTACGAAGAACGAAATCTAGAAATCTCAATCAACAAAGATCTAGCAATAACCTATCACCTTACAGCTTTCTAGGTTAGCAGCACACTTTTATTCGTTTGACTAATAATATTATTCCTACGATCTTATTCGAATTCAATCATAAACTAGTTAAAAACACACAGTAGATGACCTAACAAAATCCTATTATATGAAACAATCACCTAGAATTTTGTGGAATAATAAAACTAGAACAACCAAAACCAAGTACACATACGCATCAATCAAATAAACCAAACAATTTACTAGAATCATAAAACCGTAACGAAAAAGCAAATTCCAAATAAAATAGAACTTCAAACAATGGTTCATCACAAGCCTAAGCAGTCTAATAAGTTTAGCCTAGCATCTTAAAATCAAAGAAACTAAAATAATTAAGTTCAACAACCAAGCTCATAATTAAAATAATAAATTCAAACCGAATAGTGATGATGCTTGGTTGATTAGGTGACCCAAGCTATCTCCACTTGAACCAACGCGTTTTCTTCTATTATTAATTTCTTGCTCTTGCGGCCGTAGGGTTCTGTTGTCGAATACCAAGAAAAATAAATAGCATTCCCTATCTTCTGTCCGACTCCCCTCAGTATAATAAAATCCCTCGTGTGATGCTTCTTTTCCAAGTTTCTCCTAATGGCGGTGATTTGGATGGACTGGCCCCACGTGATGGGCTTTTTACTCAATCCTCTTATAATTATTTTCTTTTAACTGATTGGCCTAAGACCCACCACTATTTTGTGCACTCCCTGGTAAAAGTTAAATCACGTAAAATCTATCAAACCAGTGATTTCCTCTTAAACAATAATTAGATTTCATAACAAGACATTTATTAAATTATATAGTTTATGTTAAATAGAAGAGTAAACAATAACCATATTAATTATATAGAATGTCATGTAATATATATAAAATGCATTCGACCATTCACTTATTGGTCTCAAGCTTAGTTAAAAATACTCTATTTTAGCTCGTTGTCTTTTAAAACCTTAAAACCCACTTCTGAACCAATTAAGAATACCATTCAATAAAAACCTGGCTCAAAAGAACTTAAAAGTGTAGGAAATATTTATACAATAATGTATATATATTTTAGACAATATCAATCTACGATTGATAATAGATATTATCTAGATCTGAATTCTTATTGTTTAACAAGTGGTATCAGAACTTTCGGTATTCGATTGCTCTTGATTTAGTGTTATTGATAGCAAATTGGAGAGTGTTCAGTTAGTTTTCGATTTTTTGTTAAGTTTTTATTTGAATATGGTAAAATTAACAGTAAGATCTGTTAATTATGGACTGATCTTAGTTTGATTTGGATTTGAGAAAGTTTGAGGTGATTGTGTGTGGACTGATTAGGAATTATGTTGATTTGGTTTGGTTTTGAGGTGGATCAGTATGAGTATGGAACAGAGGATCGAATTTGTGGTATTTGGAGTTGTATTGATCGATTAAGCTTACGGGATAGTGAGTATTGGATTCGTGATTTGTGTACGAGTATTTTGAGTTGTTATTTAGTCGATTTTGTGATATTTTGAGAAAGTATTACAAATCTGGGTTGAACTTTGAGTGTTCTTGGTTCTGGAATTTTTTCCAGATTTCTGGAAATTTGTTTGAAGATTTGAAGATCTTCATCAATCGTTTAAAGATTCGTTAAAAATTGTAATTCGCTACAGTCAGTTCGTTAACGTTTGTGATTCGTTATACTTAATTCTTTAGACACGTGTCCTAATTCATTAGTAACCTTTCTAACAAACTTTTGCCACGTGGCTAACTGTCTAACAACCTTGTTCATTAGATACTGTAGCAAATTCGTTCTCAGTTCATCATCTTGATTCATCATCTCAGTTCGTCATTTTGATTCTCCATCTTGATTCATCATCTGTTCGTCATTTTGATTAGTCATCTTGATTCGTCACTTTGATTCGTCAAGTTGATTCGTTAACTTGATTCGTTACTGATTCGTCATACCAGTTCGTCTTAATTTCTGATTTGTTACTTCATCTGATTTGTTAAGTCTGATTCGTTACAAAATTTTCAATATTAACCCTTGAGTTTGACTATTTGGTTAAATTTGAACCTATTATTTACAATGGCTGGTTTTTATGCGTTGGCATCTCAGAACGTGCTGATGCAGCAGATGTTACACTTGGATTCTGAAATTGGATCTCATTCCAGATGTCCTCGACTGATGAAATTCAGTGATTTTGCAAAATGGGAACCCCGATTTCGAGCACATCTTGGTTCTGTGCATCCTGGCTGTTCAAGATGTCTTGATGATGTTTATACTATACCATTGATTGGTGATGACACTACTGATATTACTCCTAAAGCTTTCTCACAATATTCTCAAGAAGAAAAGAAGGCTTTAGAGATCAAGGCAAAAGCGTATTCTACTCTTACTATGGCATTACCAGATAATATATTCCATCAATTTGGAAGTATCAAGATAAGTGCTTCTTTGTTTCAACACATAAGAATGAGAAGCACGGGTAATACTGAGGAAAGCAAGAAATTAATGTTAAAGATCCAATTCCGAAACTTTAACTTACTCAAAGGTGAAACTGTTGAGGAAATGACTACTTGTTTCAATCATTTAATTGCTGAAATGAATAAGTTAAAGATGGAACCTTCTGAATCTGACAAGATTGATACAATTAAAAATGCTTAACCTAGTTCTTACTCAACATTCCTGATGGTGTTAAAAGAGAATAGTTATTTCAAAAATGAAGATCTGACTGCTTCTGAGTTTATGCAAAAGATTGAAGCTCGGGAATATGATTTGAAGTGTCAAAAGTCATCAAAAGAAAGTCAAGATCTGTTGGTGCATTTTGTGACCGTCGCTATGCAATTCTGACTAGTTGGGGAGAAGTTGTGGAGGGAGCCAACTTCGTCATTGGTGAAGTTAGAGCAACTTCACGTGTTGGTGATCAAGTTAGGAACAACTTCACGTGTTGTGAAGTTAGGAACGAATTCACCTTTTGATGAAGTTAGGAATAACTTCATCTTGAGGCCCAAGCCCAAGCCCGCGAAGATATTTATCTATATATATGTGTGTTATGTTTAGGGTTAATGTTGTTGATTAGAAAAAGAGAGAGTGAGAGAAGAAAAGTTGTCTAGAGAAAACAGATAGGGAGAGTCTCGTGGGCAGACCCGAGGTAGAGCTCACCTCGGGTCGGCGGTAACAATGTTTTCTCTTTCGGTATGTAATGCGTTTTGACTAATATATAAAGCGGTCTGCAGATCTGGTTATTATATTCGTGTGTTTGTTTGTGTGTTATCGTGTTCTTCGTCTCCAACATCATAAACGAGTCTAGGAGGCGTAGGCTCTTATGCTATGGTTCGAGATCTGCGTTTTGGTGTTTTTGGCACGTTTCAGATCTGATTTTAGTTGGGGAAGATGGAAACAGCAAAGTTACAGGGTTTTGGCGAAGTTGTCGATCGAATTTTAGGGTTTTGGCGAAGTTAGTAGGTGGTGAAGTTAAAGCCAGGCGAAGTTATAGCCAGTCGAAGTTAAAGTCAGGTGAAGTTAATGCCAAGCGAAGTTAATGAAGGGTGAAGTTATCAGCTGAAGTTCACAGGAGAAGTTATGCGATGTTCACCCGTAGGTCAGTCTAACGATATTTTTTTCTTTACTTCGACGTTCAAGATATGATTATCCAAATATATATATATATATATATATTCAGGAAATTTTCTTGAACGAAAATTTTCATATGTCATTCATATGAAGAGAGGATCATTGAGGAAATATTTGGTGATAATATTTTTTTTGGAGTTGACCAACTGAAGAAAGTCAAATTTTGTTCGGGTTTTCGTCATTATTGGACCGTGTTCAAAGCATATTATTTATGTTATTTTCAAGGCGTTCGAGACTTGGATCCTGAAAACGTGGGATATGAGCATCCGAGATGCTTATTTATTAAGATGAAATTTTTTTAAAAAGTTGGATTTAATCGGGAATTAAATTGTTTAAGCTCTCAACCTGAAAATGTGAGTTACGAGTATCTGGTGATACTTATTTATTAGGGGTGAGCTACTTAAATAATTTCATTCTCGGAAATAATAAGAAAGTCATTTGATCGTTATCCCTGGTGATTGAAGATGCTTCGGCTTTATAGGGTTGATTCGTGAAGATACGAGACATGATTCAACGAAGTTTTTGATATCATAAGTCAAGGGGGTGATTGTAAGGCCAATTTTAGTGGCTTGCGATATCAAATGAGGAAACCCGTTATATATTTATGGTCAAGTGTGTTAAATTCTGTCAAGGTGGTTTTGTGATGAAACTGATCACTTGTTGTTGAGTAGTTGAAGATTGAACCTTATCTTACTAACCCAATGGTTGAGATGATCTATTAGGCACCGGGATGCAAGTCAAAGATCTCGATCGATATAGTTCGGAGGGGCTTACACTGAAGGGGAGATCTGATATGGAAGACGCCAGGTGATTGGTAGATTTGTGAAGCTACAAGACAGTTTCAGACACGGCTGTTTGAAGACATGATTGATGTTGCATGTATATGTGAAGTTCAACCTTGAAGATCACAGTGCAATGTCTGAAAATCGAGTCCTACAAGAAGAAGAAAACAGAAGATCATCAGTTAAGGGGGTGTCTGTTGGTGCATGTTTTGTCACAGATGATCTTTTGTGTTTGTTAGAATTGAGAGCAACGGTAAAGGGGGAGTCTGTTGGTGCATTTTGTGACCGTCGCTATGCAATTCCGACTAGTTGAGGAGAAGTTGTGGAGGGAGCCAACTTCGTCATTGGTGAAGTTAGAACAACTTCACGTGTTCGTGAAGTTAGGAACAACTTCACGTGTTGGTGAAGATAGGAACAACTTCACGTGTTGGTGAAGTTAGGAACAACTTCACGTGTTGGTGAAGATAGGAACAACTTCACGTGTTGGTGAAGTTAGGAACAACTTCACCTGTTGGTGAAGTTAGGAATAACTTCACCTTGAGGCTCAAGCCCAAGCCCGCGAAGATATTTATCTATATATATGTGTGTGTTATGTTTAGGGTTAATGTTGTTGATTAGAAAAAGAGAGAGTGAGAGTAGAAAATTTGTCTAGAGAAAACAGATAGGGAGAGTCTCATGGGCAGACCCGAGGTAGAGCTCACCTCGGGTCGGTCGTAACAATGTTTTCTCTTTCGGTATGTAATGTGTTTTGACTAATATATAAAGCGGTCTGCAGATCTGGTTATTATATTTGTGTCTTTGTTTGTGTGTTATCGTGTTCTTCGTCTCTAACATCATAAACAAGTCTAGGAGGATTCCGCACTCCTAGACATCGTGCGGATCTCATATCGATCACCATCGCACTTGGGAGTTACAAGATCCATCTTTCTATGGTGGATGTATGCCTTTGAGTACCACAGTATCTCCGATCACAGCATTTCTTACTCAGAATGCAAATGAATCTTGAACAACTTATAGTGATCCAAGTGTATGCTTTTTGGCATCTGGAGGTTCTGGATCTTCTTTAAGTTCTGGAACTTCAGGCACTACAAATCAATTCTCAGCACCACCTAACGTGAATATGAACGAGCCTGAACAAAATTTTGCATTTTTGTGTGCTTTCATGACTTCTTATGAGAACTTGGTTGGAATGCCACAAGTTAACCGATAAAGATTATGACCAAATCGAACCTGATGATTTGGAGCTCATGGATTTAAAGTTGAATATGGCAATGATAGTAAGAAAAGTGAAGAAGTTTATGCAAAGAACTGGCAAAGATCTTCCATCATTGAATAAGAGAGTTGGTTTTGATAAACTGAAAGTTAAATGCTTTAACTGTCAAGAGTTTGGACATTTTGCCAAAGAGTGTGACAAACCAAAGACAGAATATACTGGACCTCGAAGTCAAGATAGAAGTTCTTCTGTAAAAAAGAATAATGATGCTGATAAGCCTTCTGGAGATAAACTGTCTTCTTCGGGATCACAAGCTTTGCTGTCTGCTGTTGATGGAACCGATTGGTCATAAAGGTTGTTGTGCAACGATAATCAAGCTAACTTGGCTATGTTCGAGTCAAATGAGAGTTTTCAGGATGCGTGTGGGAATGAGCTATCTTCTGACAATGATACTGAGTCCGATTCTGGTGATTCATGTGAAATGCAGCCTACTACGTTTGCTTGTATGGCCAAAATTGACGAGGTTAGTTCTTCTGCTCTTAACTCTGTTAATTTATCTGCTAATGTGCAATGTGTTGATTGTGAGATAAATAAGCATAAGTTAGAATCATTGAAAGATCATAATGACCATTTAGTGAAAGAAATTGCTTCGCTTAAGGATACTTATTGACAATCTTTAGAATCTCAAATGAGATATAGGGAGAAAATTGAAGCATTGTCTACAAGTAATCATGATCTCAAAGCTGAGTTGTCAGTTAAAATGACAATTAATGATTAAAAATTTCAAGAAATCTTGAAACATCGATCTAAGATAACTGAGCTCGAGAATGAAGTTCTTAACTTGAAAAATAAGTTAGGCAAATTTAGAAACTCATCATTTTTGCTAAATGAGATAATCGAAGTAACTGGTAAGCAAAAAGATTCTAAAAATGGTGTAGGTTTTGTTGAAGTACCACCAACATTTCATAATGATTATACTGCAAATCCTTTTGCTGGAAAAGAAGAAGTGGTTGTGAATGAACCTGTTGTTTCAAAAAAACCTAAACCAGTAAAAAACTGACAATGTTAAAGCTCAGTCATCAACTCAAAAAAATTATGTTGAAAGCAACAAAGTTTTTGTTGAGAATGTTGAGAAAGTTATCATTGAGGATGTGTTTGAACCCGAAGTGATACACAAAAACCAGAACAATCCAAGTTCGAATCACATTCTATGTGAACCTCATAGATTTGAGGAGGCGGTGTATGGTTCAAACATATCTCAAGTGAAAAAGGAAAAGTTGTTAAACCAGTGAAGGCTAAGAAATCAGAAAAGCCTAAAATTTCTGATGAGGATTTGATGTGTTTTATCAATCCTGTTGCTTCCAAGCCATCAACTGGTCGTGTTTTTAAGCTTAAAGGAATAAGCACAATGTTCACTGAGAAAGACATTCCGCTTGATATTATCAAACCCGAATTGAGTGAAAGCTTCTTTCACAATGAAACTTCTAAAGTACAAGACATTGAAAACAAATTTGTAAAATCCAAGTCATCAAAAATAGTAGATTCATTGATAAAAGCTAAAACGTTGTTAAAGTCTGCTAAGAATGTTCAGTTTGTGAAGTCAAAAGGAACTGATTCTTTACAAAGATTTTCTAATTGTTCTAATCTGGATTTCTACATGAAACAGAAATCTGTGACTTTTGATGACTTGGAGAAAGGTCCGATTGCTGGAGTTTATCATCAACCTTCGGTTGCACATGTTTCTGTTAAACCATCATATGAACATGTTGACATGAGAACATGTTTTCTCTGTGGTGAACATGGTCATGTAGTCAGAAACTGTGGTATGATGAAATCCCAAAATCTTCATCCATTTATCAAGGAACAATCCAAACCCGTTCATGTGATTAAAGAGATTTTGAGAAGACCATGTCTTTTGATGATGAAACTCACATTATGTTTTCTGATGTGAATCCTCAAAAGGTGATTCATGTTAATGAAAGTAATGTTAAGCCCAAATTTGTTCCTATATGTAAGAATGTGAATAAAAATATTGTTCAAGCTGCATACCTGAGAAGAAAGTCAAAACGTCATGTGACTTATTCACAATAAGCTAAGAAACATATGGATTCATTAAATGTTAAAACTTCAAAAGAAACTCAAGAGGTGCCCAAGACTGAGCCTGGGCTACCTTTTTGAACTGATCCTTTTCTTTTCATGTGTAGGGTTCATCCCAGACCGTTTCTGGTGAAAACTAGATAATGGATAGTGGATGCTCTTGTCATATTACCGGCAAAATCGATCTTTTAACAAATGTCAAAAATATACAAGGAGGTATGTTGCGTTTGCTGGTAATTCGGGAGGTATGATCACCAAAGAGGGTGATGTGTCAAATGGGTGTATCACATTTGAAAAAGTCAACTACTGTGATAAAGTTGAACACAATTTGTTGAGTGTGTCACAAATATGTGATAAGAAATACACTACTGTATTTACTCATAAAGAATGTCTAATTCTAAAACCGGGATACGTCATTCCCGAGGACATGGTTTTCATGAGATCTACTCGATCGAATGACATTTATGTGCTGAATATGTCTTCTAAAGTATCGACTTCTGTGGAAACGTGTTTTGTTTCTAAGGCAACTGAAAAGGACACAATTCTTTGGCACAGAAGAATGGGTCATATTCATGTCAGAAAAATGAATTATTTAATGGCAAATGACCTGGTTGATGGTGTTTCTTTGAAACATTTTAAGTTATCTGACCACTATGTTGCTTGTAAAAAGGGCTAACAGAAGAAAGAGTCACACCCTTCTAAGTTATTAATACTCCACTTGAATGACTTCATATGGATTTGTTTGGTTCTGTGAATCGTGCGAGTATCGCTGGTGATTGGTATTGTTTAGTCGTCACTGATGATTATTCAAGATATTCTTGGGTCTTATCTATGAGTTCGAAGGATCAGACACCCGTTCTGGTTCAAAATTTAATCACTAAGATCGAATCACTATACAAACTAAAAGTGAGACGTATTCGAAGTGATAATGGTATGAAGTTTAAAAACAATGTATTGGATTTCTTCTGTGTTCAAAAGGGTATCCATCGAGAATATAGTGCTCCTTATGTAAAAGACAAGAACAATGTATGCAGATTCTAAGCTTCCTGTTCAATTCTGGAACGAGGCTGTGAATACTGCTTGCTATACGCTCAATCGTGTTTTGACTGTGAAGAAGCTGCAATAGACAAGTTATGAGCTTCTGAACAAACGTAAGCCTACTTTAAAGTACTTGGAACCATTTGGGTGTCCTTGTACCATGTTGAAGAAAGATGCGGGAAAATTTGAAGAAAAAGCAATTGAAGGTTACTTCTTAGGTTACGCATCACCTAAGAAATGTGTATTTAACTTTACTTCGGGTTGTGTAGAGGAGTGGTACCATGTCGATTGCCAGAGATATATCACTCCTTCCCATGGTAAAGGACCTGACTGGATGTTCGACTATGAGGGATTATTTAATTCATTTACTCAAAGGGTTGATCAACCAGATGAAGATTTGGTGCGTGCATATTTGGAAGATCAATACTTACCTCCAAGATCATCTGTTCCTAATTATGAAGACGTAATTCAAGATGATCTTCTTGATGTATCCGATGTGATTTCTATATCTTTAGATGATAGTCAGTTTGTTGATTCTTCCTCGGCTCCATTTCCTGAAACACATGAGATTGGTGAATCGTCTCATGATGCTGAGGAGAATCTCACTAATTTAACAGAAAATGTCATTGTGCCTGGGAATCCTATCCTTAGGATCCATAATTATCATCCACAGGACAACGTCATTGGGGAACTTGATGTAGGTGTGCAAACACGTCATCAACTTGTTACTTCAAGTGAGTCTAATGTATTGTGTGCTTATGCGGATTTACATTCTTAGGGAATCATGAAACTTGCCAAATACACTTGCTTTCTATCCCAAGTGGAGCCAACGATGACTCGTATGGCACTTGAAGATCCTTCTTGGGTAGAAGCGATGCAAGAGTAGTTGCAACAGTTTAACCGACTGGGTGTATGGGATCTCATCGATAAACCCGCTAGAGTTAAGAAGCTTATCCCTACGAAGTGGGTATTTAAATGTAAAAAGGGCGATCGTGGGGTGATCATGAGAAACAAAGAACAGTTAGTGGTGCAAGGTTTCCATCAACAAGATGGAATAGACTATGCTGAGGTATATGCTCCAGTCGTAAGATTGGAAGCTATACGAATATTTTTGGCTTATGCGGCTTACAAGAATATTAAAGTCTATCAAATGGATATGAAAAGTGCTTCTCTCAACGGCGAACTACATGAGGAAGTGTTTGTTTTACAGCCTCCTGGCTTTGAAGACCCTTATTATCCGAACCGAATTTACCGTTTAAACAAGGCCCTGTATGGTCTACACCAAGCCCCGAGAGCTTGGTATGGCACACTTGCTGACCATCTTACTGATAACGGCTTCAAGCGAGGGACTGTAGACTGCACGTTATTTTATAAGAATGTTGGTGATGATCTGCTCCTCGTTCATATATATGTCGACGACATTATCTTTGGGTCAACAAATGACAAGTTATGTAAGGATTTGGAGAAGTCAATGCAAACAAAGTTCGAAATGAGCTCGATGGGAGAGATGAACTTCTTTTTAGGGTTGCAGGTTCATCAGTCTGACAAAGGAATCTTCAGTCATCAGATGAAGTACGTGAACGATGTCTTGAGCCGATTCAAGATATCACCGGATGAATTGGAGGATACCGTCAATCCTACCCTTTATCGAGCGATGATAGGTTATTTAATGTATCTTACTGCTTCTTGACTTGACATAATGTTTGCATCTTGTTTATGTGCTAGGTACAAAGCAAGTCCTGAATAACTCACCTGGCAGCGGTAAAGCATATACTTCAATTTCTGAGGGGTAATCATGACATCGGGTTATGGTATCCCAAGGAAGATAGTTTTGATTTCACTGTGTTTTCCGATTCAGACTATGGAGGGTGCAAGATCAACTTGAAATCGATTACAACAGGGTGTCAATTCCTAGGAAGCCGGCTTGTTTCCTGGCAGTGTAAGGAGCAGACAGCGGTCTCCACTTCAACCGCCAAATCCGAATACGTGGCAGCCTCGAGTTTCTGTTCACAGGTTGCATGGATCCAGCAACACTTGCGGGATTACGGTTTGAAGTTTCTTACTATTCCATTCTATATTGATAACTCTGCTGCTATATGTATCACTAAGAATCCCGTACAACACTCAAAAACTAAACATATAGAAATTCGATATCATTTTATACGGGATTGCTTTGGAAAGAAATTAATTGATATTGAGAAAGTGCACACTGATTTTCAAAAAGCCGATCTGTTTACCAAGGCATTTGATAAAACATGTTTTAACTTTTTGCTTGGTTTAAATGGATTAAACACTCTTGCTGATATCCTGAAACAAGGATAACTACCTTTATTTTCTGTTTATTTTTCTTTCATTTAATTTTTATGTTTTGGGTTTTGGGGGTGAAATAGAAAATACAAAAATATTGTACTTTTCGTTTGTATAGATAAAATCCAAAAACATTGAAAAATTGATAAATCAAAAAGATTGTGATTTTCGATTTGTATAGATAAAATACAAAAATATTAAAATTTAAAAAAAAACAAAAATATTGTGATTTATGTTTAAGATACTTTGAGAAAATCCAAAAACATTAAAAAATTTTTGAAAAACCAAAAATATTGTGTTTTTTTGTTTGTAAAGAAAAAAATCTGAAAAGACAAAAAACATTGTGCTTTTAAAAGTATGTACAGAGAAAAACCAAAAAGATTTTTGAATACTGTTGCTTAAAATTATGCCATTTACTTATATTTGAATGACATATACTTGTATATGTTTGGTCCTGATGATTACTTGTAAATGATTGGGATAGCCATTTACCTGATAATCGAAAGTGATTGAGGCAACTGTTATGCGTTTTATTTAATTCTCTCGCCGAATATTATGTCGTTTTTTACGTTTGTGGAACATGCTTGCATGTTTTTGGTCCTGTTATCCACATGTGGATTGAATTTTGATTTTTGAAGCAAAAAGAGAAAATGATAGTACATTGATCATCTGGTCATATATCCATAAAGAAATAAGCTTCAAAGACTGATTGCTTAATTGCATTGGTGCATTGATAGGTCTTAAACAAGCCGTTAGAGTAAAGTATGTGATAAAAACATAAAGAAACGCCAAATTGAAAGAGGTGTTAGTCTCTACCAAAAATCTCGGTAATGATGGCAGAAATGTAATAGCCTGTCATACTCAAGCCTTATATCTGTTTGATCACCAAAAATAAAATACGTTTGATTAAAAGGCTTTAAGATTACGAACACTATGAGTCTTTATGCGGCTTAATCATCTGGGTATTCATATGCATGAATATTTGCAAACGCTTTTAGAGCAAGCCCAAAGTCATTAAACTTGATAGCTGCTGTACATTGTACAATTTGAATTACTGACTTGTTCAAAATTCACTGTTAGTCATACATTGTTCCTCCCTTGCGTGCGTCTTAATACCAATAAGAAACAGACCCCAGGGGACACAATGTATGTAAGCCGACAGATGGACCCATGCATACTCACTCACAGTATAAGAATCTTAGTGCATCAAACAAAATCTATAAAAACAAAATTTTGATCAACAACATAATGGTTTAAGTCAAGTTGGGGTGATATGGTAAAAATAAAATTAAGCTTGAACCAAGATTAGAGGCTGATAGTTTCTGATATTCTGTGCTTTAATTGAACCACTTAATCATATCACAAAAACGCTTGAAAGTTTGTTATAAGATTTAAGTGGACAATAATATAAATGACCGACTTAACGCCAGTCATAATATCGTTGAAATATAAAACTATGAGGAAAGGGGAATTTGGTCAATATGATTCTCTGCTTAAACTCACCAAAGATACAAAAATATGTATTGCTTTCGAAAAACATACAATAATACAAAATATTTTATGTTTTATGCTTATTTTTCGGATTTGAATGTAAATATTTTGATATGAAAATGAAAAATACCAAAAAGATTTTATAATTTTTCTTTTACATATTATTTAATCATTTTAAGTTATTTTTAAGTTACGTGTTTTGAACGTAAAACACGTTAAAGAATTTCATTTTATCATGTTGGGTAAAGGGTCTTTAGGTAAAAGACCATCGATATATGAGATTTCGTTGATTTGATTTAATGTCTCATTTATTCATTCTTTTATTTAATTTAAAATTAAATAATAAAATGTTAAAATATTGATTCGTTATTCATGAATAACGAATGAGGTTATTCTTAACGAATTACTTTAATTCGTTACCTTTCTAATTCGCTTTTGCAACTCTGTAATGAATGACCTAATTCGTTATCCATCATATAACGAATCATACATGACTTAATTCTAATTCTAATTTGTTATTGATTCGTATTAAGTATTAACGACTTTATTGCCACGTGTAATGAATTTGTTGCCACGTGTAACGAATATGATAACAAATCAAATGATTCGTTATTTCGAAATTAATGAATCAGATGATTCATTGTCTTGGGAAATGTGTCAATTCGTTGTTTATAGGGAAAAATGTTGAACGATTCAGTTCATTTGTCCATTCCACTTATTCATCTTCGTTAAACTTACTCTAGAAAAAAAAATTTAAAATCCTTGACCTTCACCAAATCCGTTTTCGTTCATCAATTCAGATTCACAAGGTATCAAGGATCAAAACGTGATACATTTCGTCAATTTCCATCAACATCTGATGGGTTTTGAATCGATTATGTGTTCGGTTTTCATATTATAAGTTTAAACCCTAATTAATCTAATGTAAATTTAGTTTTGGGTCAAATGAATAATCTATATCGATTATCGATGCTATTCCAAGTCGATTAGAGTAATTTATCGGATATCTCAACGCGGATCATGGTAAAACTGAATATGGGTTGCAGATTTGACCTTCATATGTTTTCATTAATTTTGACTTTGACTCTGGAAGTCAAAATTGAACATTATTGGTTCCAATTCGTTATAGGTTAACGAATTGCAGCCTATTTGTGCTCAATTCGTTACCAATGATTTAACGAATCAACTTCTTTGTGAAAATGATAACGAATCACTTCCCATTCGTTCATTAATTCGTTATGGTTTCAAAGTGATTCGTTATATCGAATTCGTGTTCTCTCCATGGTAACGAATTACCTCATTCGTTATAACAAAGCATCAAGTTCGTTATAACGAATCAGATAGAATAACGATTGATATTTAAATTTAATTTAAATATATGGTTTACATAATTTTGTTTTAATTTTCGTTTTACTAAATCTCGGGTTTATCAATTTTCAGTTATGGCTGACGAGAATGTTCAAGATCTTCCAGCTGCTGAGCAACAACCGGTACAGCAACAACAAGTGCCGGATCTTCCTTTGTTTCCGTATGACAAGAAGGATAATATCTGTGCTTTTTTCAGTACGAACTTTGCCGACGAAGATCTATTTGGAGATATGCGGGCTCTCTTACGACGATCTCGTATTCAGTATGTTGTAACTGCGAGACCAACTATTCACTTCAGCATTGTTCGTCCAATTTGGAACTCGGCACGTTATATCGAGTCTGAAAACCACATTGTAGCTGAAGTCAAAGGGCAAGCTATTACTATAACTCATGGTGTGATCAGACGGGTGCTGCAGTTTAGGGATAACATAGATATCCCATGTGAGTTTGATAAAGAGTTGATTCAGGGGTTATTTAATCGAGTGTTCTACGCTGGTGATCTCGACATGTCCATGTATAACAAGGTGTACTTGTGTCCCACATACAAGTACTTATTACATGTCCTAATACATTGCCTTGGTGGACGGAATGGAGGATTTGACGAGTGTCGAATCATGCTTCAATCGGCATTTGTTACATTGATCTTGAACAAGCCGTTTTATTTTTCAGAGATGATCTTCTATCATCTCAAAGAGAATTGTCTTGTCAAGAATCGACGTGGGAAATTTTTTATGTATCCACGCTTTATACAATTGATTGTTCAAGACTTGATTCCCAATTTGGAGATTGATTAGACATTGGTGAATGATGCGCTGAATATGGAACATATGACAGCTGATACCATCAAGCGCATGAAGTCATATCGGAAAGATCCTCATCCAAGGACCAAACGCTTGATTGGTCACTTATCTGATCCGGCATATGTATGTCCTTCTGATGATCGCTGGATCTACGATGATCCGGATTCTGAGCGTGAAGAAGGTCCAAGTGGGAACGATGGTAATGATGGAGATGATGATGATGAAGGTTGGGATGATCACCAACGACGTGCTGAAGTTGAAGCAGTTGTTGTTCAAGCTGCTCAACGGAAGCGTAAAGGCAAAGAGGTAGCTACTAGTGATACATCTAAACGTTGTATAACTGGAGGTGCTGGTGTTTCTTTTGGTCCTCAAGTTCTAAGGTCACATGCTCCTCAAAGACCGGTGGTGCCACTTACTACTAGCACCCCGGAATTGACATTGACGACCACACTCACTTCAGATCCTGGGATTGGTATGATTCCACAATTTGTTTTATCTACATTACTAAGGCCTATTACTGCTACATCAGTGATTTCTCCAACACCGACTATATTGCCGACACAGCCTATGGACATGTCATTCATGAGGCTTAATCGTCCTCAAGGTCCAGTACAGCCGATCCCTCCATCCTTTCATGATATGCCAAAAGAAAACCAGATGAACATGCTCTTGAGTTTGATTCATCTGTATGAGAATCAAATGGCGGCCGATCGTCAAGCTCAAAAGCAGATGTTACTTAACCAAAGGCGTTTGAAGGGTTTTGTCTCCTACTGTCAGAAGAAGACAAAGGAGCTCCGTGAGATTGTTACGTCTCAGGGGATGAAAATAAAGGAGCATGTGGATCTTATTCTGCAGCTGACATGCAAAGATGATGCACTTAAGAAGCTAAAGAATAACGATGAAGATCCTGATGCGTCGGGTGTTGGAGGTAATGAGCCAAAACAAGCTCACGGCTCATCCTCTATTGAGTTGATAAAACCTAATACTGTTATATTTGTGGATAACATAGGGGTGGTGAGGAGTATGGTGAATGCTGATGAGATAGAGGAAGGACAATTTCTTGATCGGTCCTTGAGACGCGAGCAGATTTCTATACTGCTGGGTCTTAATGATGAAGCACTTGACGCGTTAGAGGCCGAGGATTATGTTGAGGTTGTGAACGATGAGGAAATCTTGCAAGATCCGACGGATCCTATGAAAACATCGTTTATTTATGAAGATGAGGAGGTCGAGATTGAGAATGTGACGGCTGAGGAGTACCCTGATTTATTTCAACGATCAAATGTGATCATGGTGCTCCTATATTTACTGAAGAAATGTTAAAGCGGCTAAAGACCATCTGGATAGGGTCACGAAGGGTAAAGAGAAGAAGTTTGATTGGACTCCTGACCCATCAGTGAAGGATATTCAGGAATGGTTTAAGTATCGATGCAAACGGTCGCGTAAAATTATTGAGGCATACCGGTACGTGAATGAAGAATTGAAGCAGGATAAGATCACACGTGCTAAATCCAATCTGAAGACAAAGTTCAAAGCTGTGTCGAATGTTAAAGGTGATATTATTTCCTGGATTTATGATTCGGAATTAAAGGTCTGCATTGTCAAATGGGAGAACGTTGTTCAGTATTATCAGAACATCACTGACGTTCTCTCATTACCGCGTTAGGATGTGTGTACCCTCATGAATCGACCTTTCATGAACCGTGGTGGAAATTGGAATGCATAATGGTTTCACCAACGTCTGCTGTTCGAAGTAAACCGTGGGTTCAAATTCTTTAAGCCGCAAATTTTGATCCGTAAACGTAATAATGAGATAGATCCACGTACGGGTTGGAGGAGCTCGTTCTTAAGGTAAAACCACAAAAGACGATGAAGTACTTACCTGTGAAGACTTTCCCACAAGGTCTTCACCTAACGTTCAACCGATGGTACTACAAAAATCGTACCGGTGAGGCCGTCATTGTCCTTGGAAAAGGCTTGAAGACTAACTTTATTAGAGTTATCGATCCTATGTGGCTCATTGATATACATCTATTTATACATCCCGAATCCCATGTAAAGTTATGTTTATTTAATGTTTTGAGTTCAGTTTAGTTCGTGTTTCGTTATCTTTTATTAATTTAGGTTTTTGAGTCAAGTATTATATGTTTATCGTGTTTTAAATCTTTTGTTTTCTTGCATGTTAAATCTAATTCTTTCTATCATTTCATGTTAAGTTTAAGTTCGTGTTTGCTTGTCAATGATTGTATGGTTTAGATCACTAATGTTTTGTTATGTTTTCATATAGATTTATGGCTTGCAAGTCAAGGAAAAGAAGTTCTAGAAGGTTCTCATCGTTACTTAAAGTTCAAGAAAAGAATTAATCAAGATTTTGTTGGGTTTTAGCATCTATTTTAGATTATTAGTTGAAACATTTTTACTAATCTAGCAACGGAAGCATGATAATATCAACAACCTATTGTTAATTTTATGAAACATACCAATATGTAACAAGGTTAAACCCGAAATAGGATCAATCTACAAGAACTAAAGGCTTACAAAATTAATAATAACAATAACTCTTTTACCTCAAAAGAGTAGGATGATATGAAGAGGAAGATGGACTAGCCTCCAAGAGTAGGATGCCTCAAGAGGTGATACCCACGAGCAACACGGATGAGTGTTAGGACAAGAACACTAGAAAACCGAGCACCCAAGCCCTCCTCCCTTGCTTGTTTCGGCCGAGAAGAAAAGGAGAGGGAGAGTAGGAGGTTTTTGCACTTTTTTATTTGAAAGAAAAAGTGATCCATTGCATGTGTAGGCTAGTGGGGTTTTTAACCAAAAAATAACCAAGAGACCTTGATCACATTGGCTTGTTGGGGTGGTGGTGGGTCCCACCCAAACCGGCCACCCATCCCTTCCTTTTTTTTTTTTTTTTTTTTATTCATTCATTTATATATATCACATATATATAAAACTAGCCTACACTATTATAAAACTATTTTATAATCTTTTCTTAATTATTTAACCAATTAAATAATTAAATAAATAAATAAATAATCCAAATTATTTATTTTAATCTTTCAAGTGCAATTTTTCAGAAAAACCGATTTCCTAAACTTTGTGTTCGGTATTTGTTTAAAGATCATATCTTAAACAAATACAATCCGATGTCTATCTAGCTCGTTATTGGGTATGACCCGACTTGGATCAAGCACAGTTAGCCACATTAATCTAAATACGTGTCTCGGGCATACGAAATTCCAACAATCTCCCACTTGAACGAGATACGTAGACAATTAATGCTAGTGGTGAATCCCGCCTAACTCGGTCCACCACCCCTAATGTGTTTGACGAAGTGCCATTCAATAACATCATCCCTTCAAGTTCCTTACTTGATATGATTTAGGTGAATCTATCATTATATCCCTTTGTTACTAGATGTCATGTTGGATCTAAGAGACATAGGTGATCATTCTCTTTTCAATTCAACTTTATCAGGCCTTAGACATCTAAACTCTCAACACATAAGAGGAACAAATTCCATCTTGACTGTATACGCCTCTCATTATCACTTTGTACTCTACCCGAGCTCATCCTTATGTACCATCTTTTACGAATAGCGAAGGGGAGAGTCAAAGTGTAATACTCGGTGAAAATCAAGACCCAGTATACATCTCAGGTCTAAGGATAATATGAAATTCTCCTTTACTCAAAATTACTAATGATCAGGTCCAAAGACTCCATGTAGTAATATTGAGAGCGGGTCAGTCCAATATTTGTATCCCACAAATATCTATGAACCTTGGCAGCAAACCCATGCTCCATATTCATTCCTTATGAATATCCACCAATCCTAGTTCATAATAGTCTTGCTTCATATTTGTTCCCACAAACGTGATCGACTACGGACTTTTAGAATAAGATAACTTATTCATGGATTAAACATGCAAAATTAGAATTTTAACTCAAGATTCCATAATCATATTAAAAGAGTTAAATTACAAAAGTCTTTTAAACGTTAATACAAAATAGATCAAATCCAATTACTAGAATATCGAAGTCCTAAGCTACTCGCATGACGCTCATGTTTCGGTCTTTCTAGGAGCTTCGTAAATGGATCCGCAAGATTTTGATCAGTTCCAACTTTGCGAATACATATCTTTCCTTTTTCAACTTCATCCCTTATGTAGTTGAATCTCCGCTCTATGTGCCTAGTCTTTTGGTGCGAACGAGGTTCCTTGATTTGAGCAATCGCACCCTCGTTGTCACAAAAGATTTCTAGGGGGTCTTGAATGGAAGAGACCACCCCTAGATCAGAAATGAACTTCTTCAACCATGCAGCTTCCTGAGCTGCCAATGAAGCGGCGATGTATTCTGATTCTGTAGTGGACAATGCTACCACTTCCTGTTTGAGCTCTTCCAAGAGACAGCTCCTCCATTAAGAGTGAACACATACCCAGATTGTGATCGAGAATCATCTCGATCAGTTTGGAAGCTCGCATCCGTGTAACCTTTTATAGCGAGTTCCTCCTCACCAGATCCATATATCAGAAACATATCCTTAGTTCTCCTAAGGTATTTCAATATGCTCTTAACAGCCATCCAATGACTGTTTCCTGGATTCTGTTGGTATCTGCTTGTCATGCTCAAAGCGCATGACACATCCGGTCTAGTACATATCATCGCATACATGATGGATCCTATAGCAGAAGCATATGGGATTTGTTTCATCATCTCTTGCTCACCCTTTGAGCTTGGACATTGATCTGAACTCAATATGGTCCCTCTTTGAATAGGTACAAAACCTTTCTTGGAGTTTTCCATCTTGAACCTTTTCAAGATTTTATCAATGTATGTACTTTGGTTCAAACCTATCAAGCGCCTTGACCTATCCCTATAGATCTTTATTCCCAAAATATAGGCAGCTTCACCAAGATCCTTGATGGAAAATCTACTTCCAAGCCAAGCCTTAACGCTTTCCATGGTTGGAATGTCATTTCCAAATAGTAGAATGTCATCGACATACAATACTAAGAAGGTAATTATACTCCCACTAGCCTTTTTATACACACAAGCCTCATCAGCGTTCTTGATGAAACCAAAATTTTTGATTTCTTCATCAAAACGATGATTCCAAGTTCTAGATGCTTGTTTCAATCCATAGATTGATTTCTTTAACTTGCATACTTTATTAGGATGTTTTGGATCGACAAAACCTTCAGGCTGAACCATATAGACATCTTCCTCAAGATATCCATTTAGGAAAGCGGTCTTGACATCCATTTGCCAAATTTCATAATCATAATGTGCAGCTATGGCAAATAATATCCTAATAGACTTTAGCATTGCCACAGGCGAAAAAGTTTCATCATAATCAACCCCTTGAGTTTGAGTGAAACCTTTAGCTACAAGTCTTGCTTTATAAGTATCCAAGTTTCCATGCATATCAGTTTTTCTTTTGAAAACCCACTTACTTCCAACAGTTTTGGTGTTAAGTGGTGGTTCAACCAATTCCCAAACTTGGTTGTCATACATGGATTGCATCTCAACGTTCATGGCTTCAAGCCATTTGTCACAATCATTCTTGGACATTGCATTACGGTATGTGGTTGGTTCATCCGAATCTACCACGTAGCAACCTTCTACAAAAAATCCATATCTTTCGGGTGGATTGCTAACTCTACCAGATCTGCGAACGTTTTGTGTGTTTTGATCAACCACTTGATCACTTTCAACAACCTCTTGTTGAGTGCTAGTATCAACCAATTGTGTATCATCTTGTGATTCTTGATCCTCATCAAATTTCACTGTTTTACTATTGGTTCCTTCCTTAAGGAACTTAGTTTCCAAGAACTTACCCTTTCGAGCAATAATAACATTTTGCTCACTAGGGTCGTAAAAGTAATATCCTATATCATCTTTAGGATAACCTATAAAGATACACTTAGTGGATCGGACTTCTAATTTGTTTGGGGTGTATTGCTTTACATAAGTTTCACAACCCCAAACTTTTAAGAATGATAGCGATGGAGCCTTTCCATGCCATATTTCGAAAGGTGTCTTCTCCACTTTCTTGGTTGGAGCCATATTCAATATGCGAACAGCGGAAAGTAAAGCATAGCCCCAAAATGATAGAGATAAAGTGCTTCTAGCCATCATTGATCGAACCATATCTAATAGGGTACGATTTCTCCTTTCAGACACACCATTATGTTGTGGTGTTCCAGGTGGAG